>NC_088201.1:229291378-229563878 GCF_037126465.1 Ornithodoros turicata
GGCGCCATTTTCGGAGTGCGACCCTTTTCCATAGAAAAACCTTTTTTCTTTATAAAGAAGAAACATCAATGTGTGAAAAAAGTGTCTTCTTTATTTCATGGTTACAGAGGATTAATCGAAAATGTCTCTTCTCTTCCTCTTTTTCCTTCGATGTCCACTGCCTGCAATGTCCTTCAAAATCTGTGTGCCTAATTCATTTGAGCTTGCTCTCAGTGCTTGCTTGATGTTTTGCCCTTCAGATAACTTTTTCGCCAAATTTTTCGCTGCGCTCATCGCAGTACGGGCTATGTAAGGCTTTGCACGATGCAATAGTGGCAATGCTGGCTTACGCAAAGAACTAAAGAAGCCATTCCCACTTTGAAAGAGAGGCCCTTTGTATGGCACTAAATCACCAAGTCCTGATCCATAATGGATCTCTGGCACTTCTTTAAGATACATTTTTGAAGTGTAGAACTAGAGGTGTACGACCTGTTCCTCTAAAATGAAGTGGACGACCTGTCTCATCATACAACTTAATCGAAATTGACGTGATTTCGTTGTGTAACAGCTTCAAATATTGCACGGTATGGAAGCTGTAATGAATCTGGGGATCATCTTTATGTAAATATGGGACGAGTTTCAAAATGGGAAACTTTTTTGCACCTATATGAGATGATTCGATAATGTCACAATAAATCATGAAATTATGAAACAATGGTTTAAGATTGAGTGGTGTGCTACCGGTGGTGGTGTTTGCAAATAGACTGAATTGGTGCGAAACCCAACATATTACTCAAATATTCAGAAATATCTATAGTTACTCCATCAACTGGAGTGAAAGTAAACAGCTGTGTATCTTCATTGTACGTTAGTATAGCATTGCTGCCTATCACACCTCTGATAGCTTGTAGAAGCGAACGTGGTGTCTCGTAATAATTTGGTGGAATTTGGACTTCTTCCCTTGCAAGTATTACTTTTTCTAGAACAACACCAAAACTGAATGTAAATGGATCTCCAATGTATTGTGTTGTATTTTCTAACAGTTTACTGGAGTTTAATTTGAGGAGTCTCTTGAGTTGTTCAGGGATAACAAAGAGACGTGGGACCAATAATGTATAGGTATTGTTTTGAAATAGTATCTTTCCATCGATTTCATATCTTTTAAAGAAGCGATTTAGTGTGACAGTGATAGGGCGACCTGGTATGAATATGATTGGAGTATATTGTGTAATGATAGTCACCTCTTCCTTTACAAGCATCTTTGAGATAGCTTCCTCTCCCATGTAAGTGTTCTGACGTGAAACTTTAGCACCTGCAACTTTCAAACCCTGTATAGTGGACACACCCATGGCTTGTTGCAGTTCTTCATCCAAAAACTTAATAGAACAAATTATTTGAGGTAGTTGGAATGTGTACCTTCCATCAACATAACCAAATGCGATGTTGAATTCTTTTAGAAAATCTTGCAGCGCGTGTTCCAAAGTCGATATCACAACAACTTCCTTACGCAGCTCAATAATGCTTCTGGAAGTAATATGTATAGTAGCATCGTTAGTCCGTGGAACGTTGTAGAATACATTAGAGATGGAAAGTTCATGCAGGCCGACTTCATATTCTTCATTCACTTGTAGTGGTGCACTCAGAGTGATTGTAAAGTCATTGAGACTGTTGTTCGGGTGCATATCCATGCAGTCATTGGATAGGAGATACATGTAAAAATCAGAACTTCGCGACATCTTGGGCTGGAACCCAGGAATTAAATGAGTCATCATAACCTAGTCATTTCACTTTATAATGTGTGACACCGTTTATTTTCTTTCGACTTACTATGCGTTCAATTGGGTATGGGTCGCCTTGCGATTTCACTACACGTTGCAATTCATTGGCATAGTAAGTTGCATCGTCTTCGACCCCATCTGGTCCAGCTATGTAAAACACTGGTGGATCCGAGTTCTTGTATCGTGTGATCGTGTAGACAACTAAGGACCAGTGCCCAACCCAGACGGAAATAAAAAGCCCACGGTTGTCCACAGGATATCCAAAGCCGGACATGCGGATGTCCGTGGGATATCAGCTATTTTCCACCAGACGTCTTAGGGACGTCCGAGTGGCCACCTCGCGGATATTCCGAAATACGTCCGTTCCAGGACGAGCCACGGACGTGGCTACTCGGAGGGTTTTTATTGATTTTTATTACTAATTATATCCGTTCCTGCAAGTAGAGCATGTGTTCATTATGAAACCACTTGTCACACTGGATGCAAATGTAAAAATAACTAGGTTTATTCATAAAAACCTTCCGGTAGAAGGAAGCAAAATAACCTCACACATCAACAGCAGATGTAAGGCAAAGTAGCAAAATATTGCGAAGAACTTATATAAGATGTAAATTGCAAAACAAAACTTGTGTGAGAGATATATCAAGATGGTCATACGTGCCTTGCGTACAGGGTGAACTTAGAGCGCCGGCAAGATCATCGGTAAACTCACTATCACAAAAAATAGTCCTCTGCTTTGCCCTGAAGGCAGAGGTAAAACTGTACATTTAGGTAAATGCTAATAGTACGTACACATGTATAAAAAGCTAAACTGTAAGGGTATAAAAACCACTGAGGTAAAAAAGGCACATATACTGTGCCTTTTTATGGACGACCAGAGTAACTGGACACAGTTGTCTAAAAGCTGCAGTCTGTGGTCACACAATTCCCCATTGTCATCTTGGCAAAGAATAGGACACGGAAAGGACGGAAAACTTTGAAAAGATGCATCTCTCAGACAACCGTGCTTTTATAGCACACGATGCTCTTGTTTGGCAAAGATTTTTTGCAACAGGTATCGAAAAACAGCACGCTAAACAGATTGCTTGTTACTGAATTGGCTCTGCATATTCACCGGCAAAATGAATGTGACAAATACAACCAATCGAAATGAATAGTTGTCAACACGAGAAACTAAACTATAAGCAACGCGAAGCACTAAAACTTACGAAATTTGTGTGAGGCTTGCTAAGGTGTACAGGACAAATTCCAAAATTGGAAAATCTTTATATAAGCTGTACATAATGTCATAATGGCACATGACCTTTGTGCGCACAGCAGCACAGAAGACTGAGTGTAAATTTGTTAAGCACCAGCAAGCCCATCAAAAGGTCACTAGGAACACAAAAGGGCGCTCTGCTGCAGCCTAAAAGCATAACTGTTTGCACCTGAGGTAAATCTATAAATATCTAAGGTATAAAAGGTAAAAATCCAAACAGGTATCTAAATTACTGACCACTGTCTCTGTGGCCTCACATCAGTAATAAGACTATTTTATGGACCGGAGAACATGGCACTTTTGTTTGGCAAGGGCGTTCGCAACAGGGACCAAGATTTACTTGGGGAAAATGCAAGTACTGAGACATCACAGCTGTTAAACTAACTGAATTCTCAGCAGTGCAAAGTTGTAAAAATTCTGGGAGCTTTGCTCAAGTATACCGAGCATTTGCTGTAATGTCATAAATCTTTTTATGTACAGGTATCCGCACAGTTAACCGATCTGCCGCTCCCGCGGCTTTGCTCCGATGAGTGCCCAACTAGTGGCTGACGACGCAAACACAAGAGAGCTCGTCCAGGGCGGGCCTCACCTCGCACTTACAAACGAAGATATGTCGTTTGAGACACACACACAAAAAGAGGCAGATTGCAGACTTCGTCTTTTTTTCTGCTGTTCTGTGCACGCGTGCGTGTTTTCGTCATATAGCACGAGTGCACACGGGAATACAGTAAAAGAAAAATCCAGTCACCCCTGGACGAGTTCACTAGTGTTTGCGTCGTAAACTGTTAGTTGGGCACTTATCGGGGCAAAGTCACGGAAGCGGGAGATTGGTTAACTGTGCAGATACCTGTACATAAGAGCTGAGCTGTTCAACCGGCCCAAAGTATGTAATGTTGAAAACTATGGGTAGACAACTGTTCATCACATGGGACACAGGCAAGACTTCAGTTGCAGGGTGGTCACTGTGTCCTCAGCATCTTGTCCTGTGCTGCCCTGCTGAATCCGCTTTCTGGTTCTGAGGTGCACGTTGAGACGTGACCTCTCTTGTTGCTCCTGGGGTATACAATTAGGAGCTCTTGTTTGGAGTGAATCTGAGTGAAATTGTCAGGATCCTTAACTAAGCCTCATCTGGTTAATCACCTCCGGAATCTGCTTCACCCAGACCTGAAAGACAACAGTCGACTGTAAACAATGCAGACAACACAGTTCCTGTATTAGTCAATCTGGATCGGAAGCTTAAATGTATAGTATACTTAAGCGTGAAGTAAGTTTTCCAATTCTCTTAGAACTATTCGATGGTCACTTCAGGTGAAATTTACATCCTTACATGTTCTACATAGGACGCAGTTTCACCTTCAACTTCTCCAATAACCTATTATTAAAAAAAAGCAAGATGACTTATTTCCCTACACACTTCGTCATTTACACTTGCAATGTAAGAATACCATTTTGCTTCCAACGGTGTACTACCAGACTAATAGAGACGTGTAAATATTGAAATTTCCGAATACGAATGGTATATGAGTATCTCAAAAATTGCACCTTGAATATCGGATGAAATTTATAATATTTCCCTGGAAGGTAAAGTCTAGCAGTGGCATGAGTTTCTTGAAATCAAACCGGTGAGGCTGATGTTGACAGACACCGTAGTACTGAAAATGATAGTTTTCATTATAAAATATGTAACTAAAATATTAGTGTGAAATATGCAGTCCTGCCCCATTAGTCACAAAACTACAGACTTCTATATATACAAGAACTGACTACATGATCAAAAATATGAAATTTATAATTTTTATTAACAGGATTATTTTATTTAACATAGTTCAATTAAGAGGACTATTTTCCTTCAGTTGCGGTTTATCTAAAAGCTGTAATGAGACCACTGATGCAGTGTTTGCATGTGAACTCCACGTCCAGGCAGACCTTGCTGTTTTGTTATATACAGGGTGTTTCAAAAAACGTGTCATTCGGACTTTATAAAAAAACGGGGCGACGGAAAAATAGGGGGGAAAGGCATTGGTGTGGCAACTGAATTTGCCATCTTGCAAAAATATTTTCATTCGATTTTAATTAAAAGAAATTGAATTTCTTTAATTGAGCTCCAAAATTTCCCAAGTCAACCTCTCGTTTTTAGAGAGCCTGTAGCGAACTTAGTCAGATCCACCAAGAAATCCGCTCGATATTGCAAAGGAAACTGCCCAAAAAAGTCCCGAAGTTGAGGCTTCAGTGTTTCGGGTATTCAACAGCGCACCAAATCAGACGCAAAGATTTGTGGAGAGGAGGACATGCTCCTGCTCCCATGAAAGATAGAAGGTCGAAAAAACACAGGGCGGGGAAAAAAGAGGCGGAATCATTTTTGTTTGCCACTTATCAACGTGTGGTGGAATGTCACCTGCCTTGTTATCTGCTCGTCTTGTGCTGCACGCCGGTCCGGCGATAAAACTGTTGTAGCTTCATGGGGGCAGCAGCATGTCCTGCCCTCCGCGCATTTTTCCGACTGATTTGGTGCGCTGTTGAATACCCGAAACTCTGAAGCCTCAACTTCGGGACTTTTTGGGGCAGTTCCATTTGCAATATCGAGCGGATTTCTTGGTGGATCTGACTAAGTTCGCTACGAGCTCTCTAATTCTGTAAAAAAAACGTTAGGTTGACTTGGGAAATTTTGGAGTTCAATTAAAGAAATTCAATTTATGTTAATTAAAATCAAATGAAAATATTTTTGCAAGATGACAAATTCAGTTGCCACACAAGTGCCCTTTACCCCGTATTTTTCCGTCGCCCCGTTTTTTTATAAAGTCCGAATGACACGTTTTTTGAAACACCCTGTATATATATAGGTTGAGGTAAAAGGATTATCAAATGGTCACGAAGTCTTACAGAAGTTGCAAAAAAAAAGAAGACGCGGAAACATATTCAGGGAAGTTACATAGGGAGACTTTAAAAAGTAAAATGGGCAAGGGGTCGACGTTTCGACAGTGGCACTGTCTTCGTCAGGACAAAAATGTCTTTTGTCCTGACGACAAATTTTCGACAACCTTTCCAACAACGACAACCTTTCGACATCACTGCTGTCGAAACGTCGAATGCCACCTCTTAGTTTTTAATAAAGTTCCCCTTTTATTCCTTGTCCTGTAGAAGCACTGTCTCCACCTCTGATCTTTATTGGATATCTATATATATATATATCTCAATAACCACTAGATGTGAAATTAAAATGAAACTTCATCAATATTTTATAATTAAAGCTTTTTCAGCAAATCCCTCATAGCATAAACGGAGGCAGTCCCTGTTTAAAGTAAGCAAATTTTTCAGAAATTCTGCAACTAATTTACTTGGGCTCTGTCGAACACGTACACAAGTGATCGAAGTACAACAACCACGTACACCAAATGATCTTGTGTTGTGATGAAATTTGCCAAAACTTGAAATGAAGCCTTAATCGAGCTGATTGCAGTTTGACTCCCCATGGCATAGCTACGTATCTGAACCGCAGCCAGTAGAGCAACATTTATCACTGTCAGCTGTCACACCAATCTGGCGCATATTTTAGTTGAAGCATTTGGCTCTCGAACAGAAATGGTATCGTAGTGCCTGCACTTCTTCCACAGTTTTGCCTTGCTTTCGGCATTGTAAAAGAAAAATCTGACCATAAATAACTTGTGTCACGTGGTCCTTTCAACAAGAATTTCCCCACATTCTGCGGATCTCAGTACTGCCCGAAAACCTCCGATTTAAATAATTATTGCAGTTAAGAAAATTTAATCAATCTATTTTAATTAAGTAGCCGTCTTCTAGTTCTATACTACCTCACACAAAATATTTGCTTACACGTAGGTCAAAACAGCATTTGTGGTATCACATGAAATTAAACACCGTGTTTATAATCAACCTCCTGAAGTGAAGCGGTTCTGAACTACGCAACGGTTTGACTGAAGTCCCATACTCAGTACATGACCTTAGTACATGATTACCATGTGCACAGGTAGTCACGAATTCCTGTATGGCACCCAAGGTCCTGTGTACCAGATTCATCAGAATGTTCTTCAACAGAGAAATAGCACAGTATAACTTACGCATATTGCATAGCTAAATTACAACTTCCATAATACTTACATATAGAGACTAGGTTGTGACTCAGTATGTTAATGAGTGTAATGTACCTTGTCACACTCCTGCTCCTTCGCTGGACTTTAGGTAGGAGAGCTCCGCAATGTGTTTGCAATCCTGGCTGCACCTGTGAGGAAAATTCAAAGGCACTACATGTTGCTACAGTTGTCTGCTGCATCCACAACACATACTGATTGTGTTCTCCGAGGTGTCCAGCTGACACTTCAGCACCTGGTTTTCCTTTTTCTGCACACCTTCTGGATGTCTAAGCATGAAAATAACACATATGTTACATAGAGAAAAACGTGGACGGTTGCAAATTTAAAAGGCATATCATTGCGCCAGTTTGAAAGCATACGACTAACGCAAAGTTAGCCTGCGTGGCCATTGGTCTCACTTCATTGCCCTCACTACGAACCTTCCCGAATCACACTCTCCGAGTCTCTTCGTCAGCTGGACTCTCGCCCTTTCTCCCTACCGAAATTGCTTGGTCCCTGGCCCAATCCAGCCCAGCAACGCTCTGCGCTCAAAGCTCTTCTGACATTTCTGGACACCATCGGACTTCGATCGTTATTGTAAAGGGGCTCGTTATTTTATTCCCCCCATTCCACCAAGCACTGGGGTAGAGTATCGCCTGCTGCGATGAAACTCCCCACTCTCCAAGGCCAAAAATAAAGTTGTTGTTGTTGTTGCTTTGCAGTGCGCGTCGTTCTTTTCTCACGAATAGTGTCAGAGAAGTTCCTTGGTTGATGTCAACACAGGCACACACTCACACACACCAAGTAAAAGTCGCGGCCTGCACTGCAACTTGTGTCCTCCTTTTCGAGCAGGTACTGCTTGCCCGCGTGTTACGGCTCGAGCCGGCTCCCCCAACGCATTCGTCGTCTTCAACGCTGTAACACTGGGACTAGATATTATTTTTATTGCAGCGCCCACATCGGTGTCGATAAGACACGAAATTCATATAAGCTCACCGAAATTTGGTCCGGAACCGCAGTTTCTTCTTCCATCCAGCACACAGGCGAGGACGCGGCAGGGCTGCCTTTCGATGCCATCTTGATTGTCTCGATACTGTGAGAAGACTCGCTCCTACTCTAGGATCCGCTACAGCCCATTCCGGTAAAATATCCCACTGCTGCTTCGCAATCCATCTCATACAACACATTCTGACTAACCAGACGCGTGCGAAGAAAACAGTTGTCTCACGTGCAAACACCGAGCTCACAAAAACGAAGATGGCGCCGGACTAGACTGATTCAGCCATGCAGATCCAGCCGTCCGATCGGCTCGGGTTTCGTATCTCTCCAAAATAATTCTTAAAATATTTATGTTTTCGGTTCCGATAAAGTTCTTTGAAGTACTTTTTAGTTTACAATTAACTGTTTGAAAACTATTTTTGATTTTATTATCGCAGTTCACATACTGCAAATATGGACACTATTGCAGCACATTGTAGTGCGTTATCATGCACAACAAGAAGCGCGTTCCTTTCTTCTTTTTCTTGCTGCAAGCAGTGCACATGGACATCGACTTTCAAATTTTGACTGTGACAATGAATTAAGGCTAACGAAGTTTCGTTGTCCATAGGCTGATCTTCGAGGGACAACCTGCGGGTGTCCCGCCTCGGACACGGACGTAAGGATCAATCCCGGATGTCGGGGGGACAATATGTTCCGTCTGGGAATGTACCCCTTGTCAAAAATTGATCTACTTGTGAGTATGCACACCTGATCTCCAATATTCAATGGAATCTTTTTTGGTTTGTTGTCATTTTTACTGTGAAGTTTATTGAATAGTTCAATCTCGTTATTTTTATCGACGTCGTTCGGGGCCATCTTGATAGTCGAGTGATATGACGAATTGTAGTCGGCTATGATCTTTGGGAGAACAGCAATGTACTTGTGATGACCTTTACTGGCGAAATAACGATAAAGTCTAGCTTTAATAGTCTTGATTGCCCTCTCAATGACCACGGCCTTGAAAGGTGAAAAAGAGCTATACATGTGTATTGAGTGACGTTTACACCATGCTTTCACATGTTTGTTATAGAACTCTCTCCCTCTATCTACCTGCAGAAGATGTGGATAGGATTTATGGCTCCTATACAACTTGATCAATCCTTTCTTCACATCTTCACCACGCTTGGTCTTAATGGGCGTAGCCATTAGTCGTCTTGATAAGCAGTCTATCACAATGAGTATGAAGGAAAATCCTTTATTTTGTTTCTTGTACTGCAGGAATGAAATCAGGTCTGCTTGATGAAGATCGTCGATGTGCAGTGAGATGGTCTTTCTTCTCTTAAATCTACGTCTTCCTTCTTTGTAAAGTGTGTAGACGTCATCTCGCTGTAGTTCTTCGATTGCCTGTTTCTTAGAGATGTTTCGACCTCTGCAGTATCGAGCAACCCCACCCAAACCAGCGTTTGGATCCCTATGATTCATTCTTCTTCTGTGATATATTCATCTGATGATGATGATGAAAGCAACTTTGTTCTTTGGGGCGATTTATACGTTTCCCAGAGTATACGTTTCCTTGCTTTCCTCTTCTGATGTATTTTGTGTGGCTGCAAGAACTTTGCCACTTTTCGGTACCAAGCAGGCTTCCCTTTCTTGTGATCGGACAGATGCAACAACAATTCTTTTATATTAGAACCAGCGATTGTTTGGTTGTTATGAATGATTTCTCCCTTATCATTCCAAGTCAAGCTCCTAGGTAGCACTGAGACTACACGTCTTACTTTTTTAATGTTGACATTAGAAGGAAGCGAATTGTAATCAAATGAGCGTCCCATTGGAAGTGACTCATCGTTTTTTCCTTCCTGTACTGTGGGTGCTAGCTCTGTTTCATTAGATGGTTTCTGATGATTTTTTATAATGTAGTACATAGCAGTTAACATTCGTTTTACTTTAATATCATCGCTTTCGTTAGATTCCAGAATTGATTCGATAGGAGTCAATACCTCAACCTTTGTAGCCACTTTTTAAGAAACCTACCGTCTTTGCTAGAGCACGACCTGCGACACCACCGAGCACACTGGTTAATCCCGTGAGTAATAAGGGGATTAGTGGCACTAATCCACCCCTCTGACGACAGAGGAAGGATCTTAGTCTTTTTGGTGATTTGTGCAGCGTTTTATATGCAATGTATCGAATGGTGTGTTTATACTTTTCCAGCTCTTTGAACAATCTGGGCGGTAGCTTAATATTACCATTCAATATAATCTTACAGACTTCAGAAAGAGCTTCTATGCTATGAGGTGGCGCCTCCTTTAAAATCTCATTGCGCTCTTTAGGAGTACATGTTGCAAGGACTTTTCGAAAAGTTAAATGATGACACAGACTTTTCATTTTGGCAAGAAAACAAACTGTCGAACGTTTCCAGTAATGCCTGTTCGCAGTCAAAATTGAGACTGCGTCAGAGGGTGTAGGTCAATCACTAGATAACCAAATGGTTTCTCTGTTGCCTGCTCAAATGCACTGATAAAGTATGGTAATTGAGCTTTGCCGAAGATCTGGCGTCCTAAAAGTTCCAGCTGCGTGCGTGACCTTAAATTATTAAATAATATTATATATGTGCTATTGTGAGATAATGTTCTATAGTTGACGTCGTTGTGAAATATAAGTACTGACAAAGAAAAATAATGGATGCGTTCTTGTGATGTGATGCTCTCGTATAGAGATGAACCATTTCTTGCATCACATTCTTCTCAGTCATGAGATCGTCGACAATAATCAAAGTAGGCACGCTCTCATCCCATGTCTTTGGTAGCTCTTTCTGGAATGTAACATCATTTGCGAATTCATTTTGCCAGGTCGCATCATATTTGCTAACGTAAAAGATTTGCTCTGGGACTACAGTGAATACTGTAAGATTTCTTAAAATGTTACGAACGAGATAGGTTTTACCCGACATGGAATGACCGCAAATAATAACCCTTGCAGGGTGGATAAAAGCAAATCGACCTGCGTCAGACATCACGATGCAAAAGTAAACGAGACAATGAATAAGTGATGGTGTGAGAAATGGATTTATTGTACATCTCACCAATCGATTTGATCGTCTTGACTTTTTGCGGAACGACGCTTCATTTCTATAAGACGCTCGTGTGCGAGGAACCTCCTCACAGCTTCTGCTTTTGCTTCATATATTTCTTGTTTAAGTCGCCATTTTTTTCTCGTCCGCCGTCTCCCGCTCATCATATTCCTTTCCAAAACATTGAGTGAAAAGCTTCCATGCAGCTCCCATTTTGTGTAGAAAGTTGATAGGTGAGTTGATCGTTGGTAAATGACGATTGAAACTCCCCGCTCGGGGATGTATTAAAAGATGTGGAAAGGGAATAAGATGTATTTTGCATGTTCATGCATGTTCAAATGCGAGAAGGAAACCCCTCTCTACGCGACGCGCGGCCGTGAAACGCGCGGGGTGGTGTTGGTGCGTGCTCCTCCTTGGCGCGAACGATCTTGCTCCAAATACGTTCCTATCTAGAGCGTTGGGGGACCGATGGTCACCAGGCTCTTTGGTAACCCGGCTCTTCCCCGCTCTACTACTTTCTTTTGCGCTAATTAGAAAGCATCTTTCACGATCTTTCCACAAACATTCGACACCCGGAAACTGCCCGAAAAACCGTCGCTCGGTAACTGCCCGAAAAACAAGCGCATGGTATTTTTTTAAAATTAGAATTCACTGACACGTTTACAGGGACACCCCGTATAAGTATGGAACAATATTTTGTCTTATATTCTCCCTTCTTCCTATTACGATGAACGTTGATAATATTATACGTGTTACATTACATCACGTTAGTGATTCCTGAGGGTATCACAAATAAATAAATAAATAACTTGGGAAATGCATCATACCTGAAGAGATTATTGGATGCGTTTTTAACATCTCTTCTTACTGAACCTAATTCCTATTTACTTTTCCTGCAGGCGAACAGAGCCAAACAAATCATCACAAGCGAGAAGGAAGATCCGAATACTTATTTTTTGAAGTCATGCGCGCTTGCCGATATCCTGGAGGACCTTGAAGTTGCCAACCTTCCTGTAGTGCTATTATCCATTGCTGGAGGTTTTCAGAAAGGAAAGTCATTCCTTCTTGGGTACATCATCAGGTAAGACAATCTTGAATTCCAAACTGAATCGAGCAAATGATCTCGTGCATGGTTCCATGTGCAACGTAATCACACATTCTATAGTGGGCTCCCTGGAGGCAAAGAGAAGCGATGAAGAGAGGTATGGCCCCGTACTATATTACAGTACACATATTTTTCTAAACATACTCGACCTCGTTAGCTCACAAATTTTACTACACGTTTATAAAATTTCAAGAATAGCGGGTCCGGACAAATACTTTCGCTTTTTGTGATTTCTGCACGCTAATGGAAGTGTATGTTACGAGAAGATGGAAACGCAGGAATAATTCCTTAGGCTAGAACAAAACGAAAAAAAGGGAGCTTTTTGGTCATTCTCTCATTGGTCATGACTCATTGGTCATGACACCTTGCAGTCAGACCACTTGTTGTCAGTCACTCTATGAGCAATCGATCCCGGGTTCAAAAATCATGTGGCCGTGACTTCCTCACCAGCGCTGCAAGGAGACTTTTTGCTAGAAATGTAAATGCGAAAGGAGCGCCTTGGACTCTGTACTGGAGTGGATTGCCCAAACGCCCAGTAATCCGGCACTGTCCCTTTGCTGTACCGACGCCTGAGTATCGGTCATCATGCAGGGTGCGGTTTGAGAAAATTTATTACAATAGATGGGAAACGTGCATCGGCAACATGCCCAGGACTAAAAGGGTTCAAAAATCACGTGGTGGTGACTTCCTCACCGGCGCTGCAAGGAGACTTTTTGCTAGATATGTAAATGCGAAAGGAGCGCCTTGGGCTCTGTACTGGAGTAGATTGCCCAAACGCCCAGTAATCCGGCACTATCCCTTTGCTGTACCGACGCCTGAGTATCGGTCATCATGCAGGGTGCGGTTGGAGCATTGCCGAAAGCGAAAAATTTATTGCAATAGATGGGAAACGTGCATCGGCAACATCTCCAGGACTAAAAGGGTTCAAAAATCACGTGGCGGTGACTTCCTCACCAGCGCTGCAAGGAGACTTTTTGCGTGCAATGTAAATGCGAAAGGAGCACCTTGGACTCTGTTCTGGAGTGGATTGCCCAAATACCCAGTAATCCTGCACTGTCCCTTTTCTGTATTGACGCCTGAGTATCGATCACCATGCAAGGTGCGCGTGGAGCATTGCCGAAAGCAAAAAAAAATATTGCAATAGATGGGAAACGTGCATGGGCAACATGTCCAGAACTTAAAGGGGCTCAAAATCACGTGTCCCTGACTTCGTCACCAGCGCTGCAAGGAGACTTTTTGCGTGCAATGTAAAAGCGAAAGGAGCACCATGGACTCTGTTCTGGAGTGGATTGCCCAAATACCCAGTAATCCGGCACTGTCCCTTTTCTGTATTGACGCCTGAGTATCGATCACCATGCAAGGTGCGCGTGGAGCATTGCCGAAAGCAAAAAAAAATATTGCAATGATGGGAAACGTGCATGGGCAACATGTCCAGAACTTAAAGGGGCTCAAAATCACGTGTCCCTGACTTCCTCACCAGCGCTGCAAGGAGACTTTTTGCGTGCAATGTAAAAAACAAAGGAGCACCATGGACTCTGTTCTGGAGTGGATTGCCCAAATACCCAGTAATCCGGCACTGTCCCTTTTCTGTATTGACGCCTGAGTATCGATCACCATGCAAGGTGCGCGTAGAGCATTGCCGAAAGCAAAAAAAATTATTGCAATAGATGGGAAACGTGCATGGGCAACATGTCCAGAACTTAAAGGGGCTCAAAATCACGTGTCCCTGACTTCCTCACCAGCGCTGCAAGGAGACTTTTTGCGTGCAATGTAAAAGCGAAAGGAGCACCATGGACTCTGTTCTGGAGTGGATTGCCCAAATACCCAGTAATCCGGCACTGTCCCTTTTCTGTATTGACGCCTGAGTATCGATCGCCATGCAAGGTGCGCGTGGAGCATTGCCGAAAGCAAAAAAAATTATTGCAATAGATGGGAAACGTGCATGGGCAACATGTCCAGAACTTAAAGGGGCTCAAAATCACGTGTCCCTGACTTCCTCACCAGCGCTGCAAGGAGACTTTTTGCGTGCAATGTAAAAGCGAAAGGAGCACCATGGACTCTGTTCTGGAGTGGATTGCCCAAATACCCAGTAATCCTGCACTGTACCTTTTCTGTATTGACGCCTGAGTATCGATCACCATGCAAGGTGCGCGTGGAGCATTGCCGAAAGCAAAAAAATTATTGCAATAGA
Organism: Ornithodoros turicata; assembly: GCF_037126465.1. Taxonomy (NCBI): domain Eukaryota; kingdom Metazoa; phylum Arthropoda; class Arachnida; order Ixodida; family Argasidae; genus Ornithodoros; species Ornithodoros turicata. Next base: position 229,305,832 of record NC_088201.1, read on the forward strand.
TGGGAAACGTGCATGGGCAACATGTCCAGAACTTAAAGGGGCTCAAAATCACGTGTCCCTGACTTCCTCACCAGCGCTGCAAGGAGACTTTTTGCGTGCAATGTAAAAGCGAAAGGAGCACCATGGACTCTGTTCTGGAGTGGATTGCCCAAATACCCAGTAATCCCGCACTGTCCCTTTTCTGTATTGACGCCTGAGTATCGATCACCATGCAAGGTGCGCGTGGAGCATTGCCGAAAGCAAAAAAAAATATTGCAATAGATGGGAAACGTGCATGGGCAACATGTCCGGAACTTAAAGGGGCTCAAAATCACGTGTCCCTGACTTCCTCACCAGCGCTGCAAGGAGACTTTTTGCGTGCAATGTAAAAGCGAAAGGAGCACCATGGACTCTGTTCTGGAGTGGATTGCCCAAATACCCAGTAATCCGGCACTGTCCCTTTTCTGTATTGACGCCTGAGTATCGATCACCATGCAAGGTGCGCGTGGAGCATTGCCGAAAGCAAAAAAAAATATTGCAATAGATGGGAAACGTGCATGGGCAACATGTCCAGAACTTAACGGGGCTCAAAATCACGTGTCCCTGACTTCCTCACCAGCGCTGCAAGGAGACTTTTTGCGTGCAATGTAAAAGCGAAAGGAGCACCATGGACTCTGTTCTGGAGTGGATTGCCCAAATACCCAGTAATCCTGCACTGTCCCTTTTCTGTATTGACGCCTGAGTATCGATCACCATGCAAGGTGCGCGTGGAGCATTGCCGAAAGCAAAAAAAAATATTGCAATAGATGGGAAACGTGCATGGGCAACATGTCCAGAACTTAAAGGGGCTCAAAATCACGTGTCCCTGACTTCCTCACCAGCGCTGCAAGGAGACTTTTTGCGTGCAATGTAAAAGCGAAAGGAGCACCATGGACTCTGTTCTGGAGTGGATTGCCCAAATACCCAGTAATCCGGCACTGTCCCTTTTCTGTATTGACGCCTGAGTATCGATCACCATGCAAGGTGCGCGTAGAGCATTGCCGAAAGCAAAAAAAAATTATTGCAATAGATGGGAAACGTGCATGGGCAACATGTCCAGAACTTAAAGGGGCTCAAAATCACGTGTCCCTGACTTCCTCACCAGCGCTGCAAGGAGACTTTTTGCGTGCAATGTAAAAGCGAAAGGAGCACCATGGACTCTGTTCTGGAGTGGATTGCCCAAATACCCAGTAATCCTGCACTGTCCCTTTTCTGTATTGACGCCTGAGTATCGATCACCATGCAAGGTGCGCGTGGAGCATTGCCGAAAGCAAAAAAAAATATTGCAATAGATGGGAAACGTGCATGGGCAACATGTCCAGAACTTAAAGGGGCTCAAAATCACGTGTCCCTGACTTCCTCACCAGCGCTGCAAGGAGACTTTTTGCGTGCAATGTAAAAGCGAAAGGAGCACCATGGACTCTGTTCTGGAGTGGATTGCCCAAATACCCAGTAATCCGGCACTGTCCCTTTTCTGTATTGACGCCTGAGTATCGATCACCATGCAAGGTGCGCGTAGAGCATTGCCGAAAGCAAAAAAATTTATTGCAATAGATGGGAAACGTGCATGGGCAACATGTCCAGAACTTAAAGGGGCTCAAAATCACGTGTCCCTGACTTCCTCACCAGCGCTGCAAGGAGACTTTTTGCGTGCAATGTAAAAGCGAAAGGAGCACCATGGACTCTGTTCTGGAGTGGATTGCCCAAATACCCAGTAATCCGGCACTGTCCCTTTTCTGTATTGACGCCTGAGTATCGATCACCATGCAAGGTGCGCGTGGAGCATTGCCGAAAGCAAAAAAAAAAATATTGCAATAGATGGGAAACGTGCATGGGCAACATGTCCAGAACTTAAAGGGGCTCAAAATCACGTGTCCCTGACTTCCTCAGCAGCGCTGCAAGGAGACTTTTTGCGTGCAATGTAAAAGCGAAAGGAGCACCATGGACTCTGTTCTGGAGTGGATTGCCCAAATACCCAGTAATCCGGCACTGTCCCTTTTCTGTATTGACGCCTGAGTATCGATCATCATGCAAGGTGCGCGTGGAGCATTGCCGAAAGCAAAAAAAATTATTGCAATAGATGGGAAACGTGCATGGGCAACATGTCCAGAACTGAAAGGGGCTCAAAATCACGTGTTCCTGACTTCCTCACCAGCGCTGCAAGGAGACTTTTTGCGTGCAATGTAAATGCGAAAGGAGCACCTTGGACTCTGTTCTGGAGTGGATTGCCCAAATACCCAGTAATCCTTCACTGTCCCTTTTCTGTATTGACGCCTGAGTATCGATCATCATGCAAGGTGCGCTTGGGGCATTACCGAAAGCAAAAAAAATATTGCAATAGATGGGAAACGTGCATGGGCAACATGTCCAGAACTTAAAGGGGCTCAAAATCACGTGTCCCTGACTTCCTCACCAGCGCTGCAAGGAGACTTTTTGCGTGCAATGTAAATGCGAAAGGAGCACCTTGGACTCTGTTCTGGAGTGGATTGCCCAAATACCCAGTAATCCTTCACTCTCCCTTTTCTGTATTGACGCCTGAGTATCGATCATCATGCAAGGTGCGCTTGGGGCATTACCGAAAGCAAAAAAAAAAAAATTGCAATAGATGGGAAACGTGCATGGGCAACATGTCCAGAACTTAAAGGGGCTCAAAATCACGTGTCCCTGACTTCCTCACCAGCGCTGCAAGGAGACTTTTTGCGTGCAATGTAAATGCGAAAGGAGCACCTTGGACTCTGTTCTGGAGTGGATTGCCCAAATACCCAGTAATCCTTCACTGTCCCTTTTCTGTATTGACGCCTGAGTATCGATCATCATGCAAGGTGCGCTTGGGGCATTACCGAAAGCAAAAAAAAATATTGCAATAGATGGGAAACGTGCATCGGCAACATGTCCAGAACTTAAAGGGGCTCAAAATCACGTGTCCCTGACTTCCTCACCAGCGCTGCAAGGAGACTTTTTGCTAGAAATGTAAATGCGAAAGGAGCACCTTGGACTCTGTTCTGGAGTGGATTGCCCAAATACCCAGTAATCCTTCACTGTCCCTTTTCTGTATTGACGCCTGAGTATCGATCATCATGCAAGGTGCGCTTGGGGCATTACCGAAAGCAAAAAAAAATATTGCAATAGATGGGAAACGTGCATCGGCAACATGTCCAGAACTTAAAGGGGCTCAAAATCACGTGTCCCTGACTTCCTCACCAGCGCTGCAAGGAGACTTTTTGCTAGAAATGTAAATGCGAAAGGAGCACCTTGGACTCTGTTCTGGAGTGGATTGCCCAAATACCCAGTAATCCTTCACTGTCCCTTTTCTGTATTGACGCCTGAGTATCGATCATCATGCAAGGTGCGCTTGGGGCATTACCGAAAGCAAAAAAAAATATTGCAATAGATGGGAAACGTGCATCGGCAACATGTCCAGAACTTAAAGGGGCTCAAAATCACGTGTCCCTGACTTCCTCACCAGCGCTGCAAGGAGACTTTTTGCTAGAAATGTAAATGCGAAAGGAGCACCTTGGTCTCTGTTCTGGAGTGGATTGCCCAAATACCCAGTAATCCTTCACTGTCCCTTTTCTGTATTGACGCCTGAGTATCGATCATCATGCAAGGTGCGCTTGGGGCATTACCGAAAGCAAAAAAAAATATTGATTGCAATAGATGGGAAACGTGCATCGGCAACATGTCCAGAACTTAAAGGGGCTCAAAATCACGTGTCCCTGACTTCCTCACCAGCGCTGCAAGGAGACTTTTTGCTAGAAATGTAAATGCGAAAGGAGCACCTTGGACTCTGTTCTGGAGTGGATTGCCCAAATACCCAGTAATCCTTCACTGTCCCTTTTCTGTATTGACGCCTGAGTATCGATCATCATGCAAGGTGCGCTTGGGGCATTACCGAAAGCAAAAAAAAAAAATATTGCAATAGATGGGAAACGTGCATCGGCAACATGTCCAGAACTTAACGGGGCTCAAAATCACGTGTCCCTGACTTCCTCACCAGCGCTGCAAGGAGACTTTTTGCTAGAAATGTAAATGCGAAAGGAGCACCTTGGACTCTGTTCTGGAGTGGATTGCCCAAATACCCAGTAATCCTTCACTGTCCCTTTTCTGTATTGACGCCTGAGTATCGATCATCATGCAAGGTGCGCTTGGGGCATTACCGAAAGCAAAAAAAAAAAATTATTGCAATAGATGGGAAACGTGCATCGGCAACATGTCCAGAACTTAAAGGGGCTCAAAATCACGTGTCCCTGACTTCCTCACCAGCGCTGCAAGGAGACTTTTTGCTAGAAATGTAAATGCGAAAGGAGCACCTTGGACTCTGTTCTGGAGTGGATTGCCCAAATACCCAGTAATCCTTCACTGTCCCTTTTCTGTATTGACGCCTGAGTATCGATCATCATGCAAGGTGCGCTTGGGGCATTACCGAAAGCAAAAAAAAATATTGCAATAGATGGGAAACGTGCATCGGCAACATGTCCAGAACTTAAAGGGGCTCAAAATCACGTGTCCCTGACTTCCTCACCAGCGCTGCAAGGAGACTTTTTGCTAGAAATGTAAATGCGAAAGGAGCACCTTGGACTCTGTTCTGGAGTGGATTGCCCAAATACCCAGTAATCCTTCACTGTCCCTTTTCTGTATTGACGCCTGAGTATCGATCATCATGCAAGGTGCGCTTGGGGCATTACCGAAAGCAAAAAAAAATATTGCAATAGATGGGAAACGTGCATCGGCAACATGTCCAGAACTTAAAGGGGCTCAAAATCACGTGTCCCTGACTTCCTCACCAGCGCTGCAAGGAGACTTTTTGCGTGCAATGTAAATGCGAAAGGAGCACCTTGGACTCTGTTCTGGAGTGGATTGCCCAAATACCCAGTAATCCTTCACTGTCCCTTTTCTGTATTGACGCCTGAGTATCGATCATCATGCAAGGTGCGCTTGGGGCATTACCGAAAGCAAAAAAAATATTGCAATAGATGGGAAACGTGCATCGGCAACATGTCCAGAACTTAAAGGGGCTCAAAATCACGTGTCCCTGACTTCCTCACCAGCGCTGCAAGGAGACTTTTTGCGTGCAATGTAAATGCGAAAGGAGCACCTTGGACTCTGTTCTGGAGTGGATTGCCCAAATACCCAGTAATCCTTCACTGTCCCTTTTCTGTATTGACGCCTGAGTATCGATCATCATGCAAGGTGCGCTTGGGGCATTACCGAAAGCAAAAAAAAATATTGCAATAGATGGGAAACGTGCATCGGCAACATGTCCAGAACTTAAAGGGGCTCAAAATCACGTGTCCCTGACTTCCTCACCAGCGCTGCAAGGAGACTTTTTGCTAGAAATGTAAATGCGAAAGGAGCACCTTGGACTCTGTTCTGGAGTGGATTGCCCAAATACCCAGTAATCCTTCACTGTCCCTTTTCTGTATTGACGCCTGAGTATCGATCATCATGCAAGGTGCGCTTGGGGCATTACCGAAAGCAAAAAAAAATATTGCAATAGATGGGAAACGTGCATCGGCAACATGTCCAGAACTTAAAGGGGCTCAAAATCACGTGTCCCTGACTTCCTCACCAGCGCTGCAAGGAGACTTTTTGCTAGAAATGTAAATGCGAAAGGAGCACCTTGGACTCTGTTCTGGAGTGGATTGCCCAAATACCCAGTAATCCTTCACTGTCCCTTTTCTGTATTGACGCCTGAGTATCGATCATCATGCAAGGTGCGCTTGGGGCATTACCGAAAGCAAAAAAAAATATTGCAATAGATGGGAAACGTGCATCGGCAACATGTCCAGAACTTAAAGGGGCTCAAAATCACGTGTCCCTGACTTCCTCACCAGCGCTGCAAGGAGACTTTTTGCTAGAAATGTAAATGCGAAAGGAGCACCTTGGACTCTGTTCTGGAGTGGATTGCCCAAATACCCAGTAATCCTTCACTGTCCCTTTTCTGTATTGACGCCTGAGTATCGATCATCATGCAAGGTGCGCTTGGGGCATTACCGAAAGCAAAAAAAAATATTGCAATAGATGGGAAACGTGCATCGGCAACATGTCCAGAACTTAAAGGGGCTCAAAATCACGTGTCCCTGACTTCCTCACCAGCGCTGCAAGGAGACTTTTTGCTAGAAATGTAAATGCGAAAGGAGCACCTTGGACTCTGTTCTGGAGTGGATTGCCCAAATACCCAGTAATCCTTCACTGTCCCTTTTCTGTATTGACGCCTGAGTATCGATCATCATGCAAGGTGCGCTTGGGGCATTACCGAAAGCAAAAAAAAAATATTGCAATAGATGGGAAACGTGCATCGGCAACATGTCCAGAACTTAAAGGGGCTCAAAATCACGTGTCCCTGACTTCCTCACCAGCGCTGCAAGGAGACTTTTTGCTAGAAATGTAAATGCGAAAGGAGCACCTTGGACTCTGTTCTGGAGTGGATTGCCCAAATACCCAGTAATCCTTCACTGTCCCTTTTCTGTATTGACGCCTGAGTATCGATCATCATGCAAGGTGCGCTTGGGGCATTACCGAAAGCAAAAAAAAATATTGCAATAGATGGGAAACGTGCATCGGCAACATGTCCAGAACTTAAAGGGGCTCAAAATCACGTGTCCCTGACTTCCTCACCAGCGCTGCAAGGAGACTTTTTGCTAGAAATGTAAATGCGAAAGGAGCACCTTGGACTCTGTTCTGGAGTGGATTGCCCAAATACCCAGTAATCCTTCACTGTCCCTTTTCTGTATTGACGCCTGAGTATCGATCATCATGCAAGGTGCGCTTGGGGCATTACCGAAAGCAAAAAAAAATATTGCAATAGATGGGAAACGTGCATCGGCAACATGTCCAGAACTTAAAGGGGCTCAAAATCACGTGTCCCTGACTTCCTCACCAGCGCTGCAAGGAGACTTTTTGCTAGAAATGTAAATGCGAAAGGAGCACCTTGGACTCTGTTCTGGAGTGGATTGCCCAAATACCCAGTAATCCTTCACTGTCCCTTTTCTGTATTGACGCCTGAGTATCGATCATCATGCAAGGTGCGCTTGGGGCATTACCGAAAGCAAAAAAAATTATTGCAATAGATGGGAAACGTGCATCGGCAACATGTCCAGAACTTAAAGGGGCTCAAAATCACGTGTCCCTGACTTCCTCACCAGCGCTGCAAGGAGACTTTTTGCTAGAAATGTAAATGCGAAAGGAGCACCTTGGACTCTGTTCTGGAGTGGATTGCCCAAATACCCAGTAATCCTTCACTGTCCCTTTTCTGTATTGACGCCTGAGTATCGATCATCATGCAAGGTGCGCTTGGGGCATTACCGAAAGCAAAAAAAAATATTGCAATAGATGGGAAACGTGCATCGGCAACATGTCCAGAACTTAAAGGGGCTCAAAATCACGTGTCCCTGACTTCCTCACCAGCGCTGCAAGGAGACTTTTTGCTAGAAATGTAAATGCGAAAGGAGCACCTTGGACTCTGTTCTGGAGTGGATTGCCCAAATACCCAGTAATCCTTCACTGTCCCTTTTCTGTATTGACGCCTGAGTATCGATCATCATGCAAGGTGCGCTTGGGGCATTACCGAAAGCAAAAAAAAATATTGCAATAGATGGGAAACGTGCATCGGCAACATGTCCAGAACTTAAAGGGGCTCAAAATCACGTGTCCCTGACTTCCTCACCAGCGCTGCAAGGAGACTTTTTGCTAGAAATGTAAATGCGAAAGGAGCACCTTGGACTCTGTTCTGGAGTGGATTGCCCAAATACCCAGTAATCCTTCACTGTCCCTTTTCTGTATTGACGCCTGAGTATCGATCATCATGCAAGGTGCGCTTGGGGCATTACCGAAAGCAAAAAAAAAATATTGCAATAGATGGGAAACGTGCATCGGCAACATGTCCAGAACTTAAAGGGGCTCAAAATCACGTGTCCCTGACTTCCTCACCAGCGCTGCAAGGAGACTTTTTGCTAGAAATGTAAATGCGAAAGGAGCACCTTGGACTCTGTTCTGGAGTGGATTGCCCAAATACCCAGTAATCCTTCACTGTCCCTTTTCTGTATTGACGCCTGAGTATCGATCATCATGCAAGGTGCGCTTGGGGCATTACCGAAAGCAAAAAAAAATATTGCAATAGATGGGAAACGTGCATCGGCAACATGTCCAGAACTTAAAGGGGCTCAAAATCACGTGTCCCTGACTTCCTCACCAGCGCTGCAAGGAGACTTTTTGCTAGAAATGTAAATGCGAAAGGAGCACCTTGGACTCTGTTCTGGAGTGGATTGCCCAAATACCCAGTAATCCTTCACTGTCCCTTTTCTGTATTGACGCCTGAGTATCGATCATCATGCAAGGTGCGCTTGGGGCATTACCGAAAGCAAAAAAAAAATATTGCAATAGATGGGAAACGTGCATCGGCAACATGTCCAGAACTTAAAGGGGCTCAAAATCACGTGTCCCTGACTTCCTCACCAGCGCTGCAAGGAGACTTTTTGCTAGAAATGTAAATGCGAAAGGAGCACCTTGGACTCTGTTCTGGAGTGGATTGCCCAAATACCCAGTAATCCTTCACTGTCCCTTTTCTGTATTGACGCCTGAGTATCGATCATCATGCAAGGTGCGCTTGGGGCATTACCGAAAGCAAAAAAAAAATATTGCAATAGATGGGAAACGTGCATCGGCAACATGTCCAGAACTTAAAGGGGCTCAAAATCACGTGTCCCTGACTTCCTCACCAGCGCTGCAAGGAGACTTTTTGCGTGCAATGTAAATGCGAAAGGAGCACCTTGGACTCTGTTCTGGAGTGGATTGCCCAAATACCCAGTAATCCTTCACTGTCCCTTTTCTGTATTGACGCCTGAGTATCGATCATCATGCAAGGTGCGCTTGGGGCATTACCGAAAGCAAAAAAAATTATTGCAATAGATGGGAAACGTGCATCGGCAACATGTCCAGAACTTAAAGGGGCTCAAAATCACGTGTCCCTGACTTCCTCACCAGCGCTGCAAGGAGACTTTTTGCTAGAAATGTAAATGCGAAAGGAGCACCTTGGACTCTGTTCTGGAGTGGATTGCCCAAATACCCAGTAATCCTTCACTGTCCCTTTTCTGTATTGACGCCTGAGTATCGATCATCATGCAAGGTGCGCTTGGGGCATTACCGAAAGCAAAAAAAAAATATTGCAATAGATGGGAAACGTGCATCGGCAACATGTCCAGAACTTAAAGGGGCTCAAAATCACGTGTCCCTGACTTCCTCACCAGCGCTGCAAGGAGACTTTTTGCTAGAAATGTAAATGCGAAAGGAGCACCTTGGACTCTGTTCTGGAGTGGATTGCCCAAATACCCAGTAATCCTTCACTGTCCCTTTTCTGTATTGACGCCTGAGTATCGATCATCATGCAAGGTGCGCTTGGGGCATTACCGAAAGCAAAAAAAAATATTGCAATAGATGGGAAACGTGCATCGGCAACATGTCCAGAACTTAAAGGGGCTCAAAATCACGTGTCCCTGACTTCCTCACCAGCGCTGCAAGGAGACTTTTTGCTAGAAATGTAAATGCGAAAGGAGCACCTTGGACTCTGTTCTGGAGTGGATTGCCCAAATACCCAGTAATCCTTCACTGTCCCTTTTCTGTATTGACGCCTGAGTATCGATCATCATGCAAGGTGCGCTTGGGGCATTACCGAAAGCAAAAAAAAATATTGCAATAGATGGGAAACGTGCATCGGCAACATGTCCAGAACTTAAAGGGGCTCAAAATCACGTGTCCCTGACTTCCTCACCAGCGCTGCAAGGAGACTTTTTGCTAGAAATGTAAATGCGAAAGGAGCACCTTGGACTCTGTTCTGGAGTGGATTGCCCAAATACCCAGTAATCCTTCACTGTCCCTTTTCTGTATTGACGCCTGAGTATCGATCATCATGCAAGGTGCGCTTGGGGCATTACCGAAAGCAAAAAAAAAATATTGCAATAGATGGGAAACGTGCATCGGCAACATGTCCAGAACTTAAAGGGGCTCAAAATCACGTGTCCCTGACTTCCTCACCAGCGCTGCAAGGAGACTTTTTGCTAGAAATGTAAATGCGAAAGGAGCACCTTGGACTCTGTTCTGGAGTGGATTGCCCAAATACCCAGTAATCCTTCACTGTCCCTTTTCTGTATTGACGCCTGAGTATCGATCATCATGCAAGGTGCGCTTGGGGCATTACCGAAAGCAAAAAAAATATTGCAATAGATGGGAAACGTGCATCGGCAACATGTCCAGAACTTAAAGGGGCTCAAAATCACGTGTCCCTGACTTCCTCACCAGCGCTGCAAGGAGACTTTTTGCGTGCAATGTAAATGCGAAAGGAGCACCTTGGACTCTGTTCTGGAGTGGATTGCCCAAATACCCAGTAATCCTTCACTGTCCCTTTTCTGTATTGACGCCTGAGTATCGATCATCATGCAAGGTGCGCTTGGGGCATTACCGAAAGCAAAAAAAAATATTGCAATAGATGGGAAACGTGCATCGGCAACATGTCCAGAACTTAAAGGGGCTCAAAATCACGTGTCCCTGACTTCCTCACCAGCGCTGCAAGGAGACTTTTTGCTAGCAATGTAAATGCGAAAGGAGCACCTTGGACTCTGTTCTGGAGTGGATTGCCCAAATACCCAGTAATCCTTCACTGTCCCTTTTCTGTATTGACGCCTGAGTATCGATCATCATGCAAGGTGCGCTTGGGGCATTACCGAAAGCAAAAAAAAATATTGCAATAGATGGGAAACGTGCATCGGCAACATGTCCAGAACTTAAAGGGGCTCAAAATCACGTGTCCCTGACTTCCTCACCAGCGCTGCAAGGAGACTTTTTGCTAGAAATGTAAATGCGAAAGGAGCACCTTGGACTCTGTTCTGGAGTGGATTGCCCAAATACCCAGTAATCCTTCACTGTCCCTTTTCTGTATTGACGCCTGAGTATCGATCATCATGCAAGGTGCGCTTGGGGCATTACCGAAAGCAAAAAAAAATATTGCAATAGATGGGAAACGTGCATCGGCAACATGTCCAGAACTTAAAGGGGCTCAAAATCACGTGTCCCTGACTTCCTCACCAGCGCTGCAAGGAGACTTTTTGCGTGCAATGTAAATGCGAAAGGAGCACCTTGGACTCTGTTCTGGAGTGGATTGCCCAAATACCCAGTAATCCTTCACTGTCCCTTTTCTGTATTGACGCCTGAGTATCGATCATCATGCAAGGTGCGCTTGGGGCATTACCGAAAGCAAAAAAAAATATTGCAATAGATGGGAAACGTGCATCGGCAACATGTCCAGAACTTAAAGGGGCTCAAAATCACGTGTCCCTGACTTCCTCACCAGCGCTGCAAGGAGACTTTTTGCGTGCAATGTAAATGCGAAAGGAGCACCTTGGACTCTGTTCTGGAGTGGATTGCCCAAATACCCAGTAATCCTTCACTGTCCCTTTTCTGTATTGACGCCTGAGTATCGATCATCATGCAAGGTGCGCTTGGGGCATTACCGAAAGCAAAAAAAAATATTGCAATAGATGGGAAACGTGCATCGGCAACATGTCCAGAACTTAAAGGGGCTCAAAATCACGTGTCCCTGACTTCCTCACCAGCGCTGCAAGGAGACTTTTTGCGTGCAATGTAAATGCGAAAGGAGCACCTTGGACTCTGTTCTGGAGTGGATTGCCCAAATACCCAGTAATCCTTCACTGTCCCTTTTCTGTATTGACGCCTGAGTATCGATCATCATGCAAGGTGCGCTTGGGGCATTACCGAAAGCAAAAAAAAATATTGCAATAGATGGGAAACGTGCATCGGCAACATGTCCAGAACTTAAAGGGGCTCAAAATCACGTGTCCCTGACTTCCTCACCAGCGCTGCAAGGAGACTTTTTGCGTGCAATGTAAATGCGAAAGGAGCACCTTGGACTCTGTTCTGGAGTGGATTGCCCAAATACCCAGTAATCCTTCACTGTCCCTTTTCTGTATTGACGCCTGAGTATCGATCATCATGCAAGGTGCGCTTGGGGCATTACCGAAAGCAAAAAAAAATATTGCAATAGATGGGAAACGTGCATCGGCAACATGTCCAGAACTTAAAGGGGCTCAAAATCACGTGTCCCTGACTTCCTCACCAGCGCTGCAAGGAGACTTTTTGCTAGAAATGTAAATGCGAAAGGAGCACCTTGGACTCTGTTCTGGAGTGGATTGCCCAAATACCCAGTAATCCTTCACTGTCCCTTTTCTGTATTGACGCCTGAGTATCGATCATCATGCAAGGTGCGCTTGGGGCATTACCGAAAGCAAAAAAAAATATTGCAATAGATGGGAAACGTGCATCGGCAACATGTCCAGAACTTAAAGGGGCTCAAAATCACGTGTCCCTGACTTCCTCACCAGCGCTGCAAGGAGACTTTTTGCGTGCAATGTAAATGCGAAAGGAGCACCTTGGACTCTGTTCTGGAGTGGATTGCCCAAATACCCAGTAATCCTTCACTGTCCCTTTTCTGTATTGACGCCTGAGTATCGATCATCATGCAAGGTGCGCTTGGGGCATTACCGAAAGCAAAAAAAAATATTGCAATAGATGGGAAACGTGCATCGGCAACATGTCCAGAACTTAAAGGGGCTCAAAATCACGTGTCCCTGACTTCCTCACCAGCGCTGCAAGGAGACTTTTTGCGTGCAATGTAAATGCGAAAGGAGCACCTTGGACTCTGTTCTGGAGTGGATTGCCCAAATACCCAGTAATCCTTCACTGTCCCTTTTCTGTATTGACGCCTGAGTATCGATCATCATGCAAGGTGCGCTTGGGGCATTACCGAAAGCAAAAAAAAATATTGCAATAGATGGGAAACGTGCATCGGCAACATGTCCAGAACTTAAAGGGGCTCAAAATCACGTGTCCCTGACTTCCTCACCAGCGCTGCAAGGAGACTTTTTGCGTGCAATGTAAATGCGAAAGGAGCACCTTGGACTCTGTTCTGGAGTGGATTGCCCAAATACCCAGTAATCCTTCACTGTCCCTTTTCTGTATTGACGCCTGAGTATCGATCATCATGCAAGGTGCGCTTGGGGCATTACCGAAAGCAAAAAAAAATATTGCAATAGATGGGAAACGTGCATCGGCAACATGTCCAGAACTTAAAGGGGCTCAAAATCACGTGTCCCTGACTTCCTCACCAGCGCTGCAAGGAGACTTTTTGCGTGCAATGTAAATGCGAAAGGAGCACCTTGGACTCTGTTCTGGAGTGGATTGCCCAAATACCCAGTAATCCTTCACTGTCCCTTTTCTGTATTGACGCCTGAGTATCGATCATCATGCAAGGTGCGCTTGGGGCATTACCGAAAGCAAAAAAAAATATTGCAATAGATGGGAAACGTGCATCGGCAACATGTCCAGAACTTAAAGGGGCTCAAAATCACGTGTCCCTGACTTCCTCACCAGCGCTGCAAGGAGACTTTTTGCGTGCAATGTAAATGCGAAAGGAGCACCTTGGACTCTGTTCTGGAGTGGATTGCCCAAATACCCAGTAATCCTTCACTGTCCCTTTTCTGTATTGACGCCTGAGTATCGATCATCATGCAAGGTGCGCTTGGGGCATTACCGAAAGCAAAAAAAAATATTGCAATAGATGGGAAACGTGCATCGGCAACATGTCCAGAACTTAAAGGGGCTCAAAATCACGTGTCCCTGACTTCCTCACCAGCGCTGCAAGGAGACTTTTTGCGTGAAATGTAAATGCGAAAGGAGCACCTTGGACTCTGTTCTGGAGTGGATTGCCCAAATACCCAGTAATCCTTCACTGTCCCTTTTCTGTATTGACGCCTGAGTATCGATCATCATGCAAGGTGCGCTTGGGGCATTACCGAAAGCAAAAAAAAATATTGCAATAGATGGGAAACGTGCATCGGCAACATGTCCAGAACTTAAAGGGGCTCAAAATCACGTGTCCCTGACTTCCTCACCAGCGCTGCAAGGAGACTTTTTGCTAGAAATGTAAATGCGAAAGGAGCACCTTGGACTCTGTTCTGGAGTGGATTGCCCAAATACCCAGTAATCCTTCACTGTCCCTTTTCTGTATTGACGCCTGAGTATCGATCATCATGCAAGGTGCGCTTGGGGCATTACCGAAAGCAAAAAAAAATATTGCAATAGATGGGAAACGTGCATCGGCAACATGTCCAGAACTTAAAGGGGCTCAAAATCACGTGTCCCTGACTTCCTCACCAGCGCTGCAAGGAGACTTTTTGCGTGGCAATGTAAATGCGAAAGGAGCACCTTGGTCTCTGTTCTGGAGTGGATTGCCCCAATACCCAGTAATCCTTCACTGTCCCTTTTCTGTATGACGCCTGAGTATCGATCATCATGCAAGGTGCGCTTGGGGCATTACCGAATGCAAAAAAAAATATTGCAATAGATGGGAAACGTGCATCGGCAACATGTCCAGAACTTAAAGGGGCTCAAAATCACGTGTCCTGACTTCACTCCACCAGCGCTGCAAGGTGCAAGGAGACTTTTTTGCGTGCAATGTAAATGCGAAAGGAGCACCTTGGACTCTGTTTCTGGAGTGGATTGCCCAAATACCCAGTAATCCTTCACTGTCCCTTTTCTGTATTGACGCCTGAGTATCGATCATCATGCAAGGTGCGCTGGGGCATTACCGAAAGCAAAAAAAAATATAGCAATAGATGGGAAACGTGCATCGGCAACATGTCCAGAACTTAAAGGGGCTCAAAATCACGTGTCCCTGACTTCCTCACCAGCGCTGCAAGGAGACTTTTTGCGTGCAATGTAAATGCGAAAGGAGCACCTTGGACTCTGTTCTGGAGTGGATTGCCCAAATACCCAGTAATCCTTCACTGTCCCTTTTCTGTATTGACGCCTGAGTATCGATCATCATGCAAGGTGCGCTTGGGGCATTACCGAAAGCAAAAAAAAATATTGCAATAGATGGGAAACGTGCATCGGCAACATGTCCAGAACTTAAAGGGGCTCAAAATCACGTGTCCCTGACTTCCTCACCAGCGCTGCAAGGAGACTTTTTGCTAGAAATGTAAATGCGAAAGGAGCACCTTGGACTCTGTTCTGGAGTGGATTGCCCAAATACCCAGTAATCCTTCACTGTCCCTTTTCTGTATTGACGCCTGAGTATCGATCATCATGCAAGGTGCGCTTGGGGCATTACCGAAAGCAAAAAAAAATTATTGCAATAGATGGGAAACGTGCATCGGCAACATGTCCAGAACTTAAAGGGGCTCAAAATCACTTGACGCGTTGCAACGAGACTTTTTTGCGTCAACTGCAAATGTAGCACAATACAAAAAGCAGCACTGGAGCTAGCTTAGTTTAAGATAGATAAGTACAAGCTTTAGCGTGGGGGACCGCGCTTCATCAGGTACAAGGTGTGAACTTCGCGTATAGAAAGATATATAGAGTTTATCAGACACGACAAGAACTGGTGGGGGGTTGAGGGTAACCTCTGAAAAGGAATACCGAAGAGAAACAACTGGAACGTTACCAGCTTTTCACTATTTGACTCTCGGGGGTCAACGCGGTGGGAGGGGAGGAAAGCAGAGCCTCTCATAATGGACACCAAGGTCAAGGTGACTCATCTTACCTGAAGGCAACCTCCAAAAGTGTGAGAAATAGGTGAGACTGTATGAATGGAAGGGTAGAGTACGTGTGCGAAGTGAGAAAAAATGTGCAATTCAGAGGTGTTTTGAGCAGCTAAAGGAAGGTGTACGTATCAAAAATTAAATCAATTGATACAAGGATCCAGGGCTGAGATATAAACCCCGGGGTTGAAGGGATATAAGTTTGAATATTAGAAATGATTCCTCATTTTTACGTTTAATATCGGTGCTGAATCGTGATTCTAAAATAATAAAATTTTAGGTCGTTTTCAAAGTTGTGGTCAGGAAGGTTGAAATGGATGGATACTGGACATTGACCATTGTTACGAATATCAAAATCAAAAATCAAAATCAAAAATCAAAATCAAAATATTTTTATTTTGAGCTTTAGGTACACATGATAGGTGTGGGACAGCGAGGACAAAGCCTGTGCTGCTGTCCCGAACATGATAGAACACAGCAATAAACGCACGTCTTGTGGGCCTACCGGGTTATAACCAGTTTGTAAACATAAACTATCATAACAAAAAAGTAAAATTGCAAGAGAGAGAAAAAAAAGTGATATCTGCATCAATTACGCGCAAAAATAACTTTGAGATACCACAAAAAAGGGGAGACACTATATATCTATATCGATTAATACACAAAAGGATAGAACAAGGCTGACGTCGATCCTATCACATGTCCGACAAAATGAAGACCTTCAAGTGTTTTTTAAAAGCTGGGAAATTATTCGTTTGTCTATATTGTAATGGGAGTGCGTTCCATAGCTTTGGACCTTTGTACCCCATTTTTTGTAGTCCAACGTTAGTCCTTTGTTGTGGCACTCTGAGATACATATCATCTCTTCTTAAACTGTAAGAGCAGGTAAAATACTCCAACTGAACCACGGAGGAAGTATGCTTTGAATAAACCGTACGGTGCATGAATAGTAGCACCTTGTATTTGAGTAACTTAAAAATGTCCATGACGGATAATACGGAGAATGCAAAGGAAATCGATTGTCCCGGTTCTATTCTCAGTATTACTCTCAAGGCGCGTTTCTGCAATACCAAAAGAGGTTGGAGAACACTCCGATAAGTTAAACCATAAATTTCCAATGCATAATGCAGATGTGAATGAACTAGTGCATAATAAATTTTAAGAAGAATATTAACAGGAAATAGTGATGCCACTTTCGAGAGCGCCTGAAGGCCTGCCAGCATTTTTCGTTTCACGGCATTTACATGGTGTTGCCATGTGAGGTGTTCATTTAGTGTCACCCCTAGAAACTTCACTGAGTGGACGCGAGAAAGTGCATGGGAATCAAAGTGGACTTGTAGGTTTTCTAAATCTACTAGCCTCTGCGCTGGGTGGAAGACCACATAATTTGATTTAGTGAAATTAGGTACTAACCGGTTCAAGGACAACCATAGTGATAGTTTGGATAGAATTCTATTCGCTTCTCGATATAGAGTTTCTGGTGTATCTGCGTCAACGAATAGATTGGTGTCATCTGCGTAAAGGGTGCAGTCTGTTGATAGAAACTCAGGGAGATCATTTACGTATATCGAGAACAGAAGTGGGCCCAAGATCGACCCCTGAGGAACACCCATTGTGCACTCGACAAAACTTGACTGGACTTTTCCAATCGTGACATATTGTTTTCTACCTTTCAAATAGCTGCTGATTAATTGAAGTGGTAAACCTCTTATCCCATATCTTTCAAGTTTCTGTAACAAGATATCATGATTAATAAGGTCAAACGCCCGTGTTAAGTCCACAAAGATATACCCATCGTTAATCTTTTTGAATCAATGCTTTCTCTAATCCTCTCAATTACATTGCCTAGGGCTAATTCTGTGGATCTACCCTTCCTAAATCCAGATTGTGAGTCGGACAAAATATTATTATTTTCAAGATAAGATGTCAGTCTGCGCGAGATTAGCGTTTAAACTATCTTGCTCAATACTGAAAGCACTGCCACGGGCCTATAGTTCAGAACAGAACGCCTGTCACCCTTCTTGTATATTGGTATTATTTTCGCTTTTTTCAGTTCTCTTGGAAAGATGCCTTGTTGGAAGATATCGTTTATAATATCAGAGAGAACCCTAGAAAGATAGTGGCGAAATTCTTTTACAAGCGCAACTGACATTTTATCATGGCCTGTTGATTTTTTGCTTTTAAGGCTTATGATGACCGCTTCAGCCTCTGCCTCACAGGTTGGTTCAAGATAAAATGTCTTAGGGTACCTCTCAGGTAGCATCAGTTGGATGTCCCTTGGGGGAGGTATGTATTGTACTTGATCGTTAATGTTAGAGAAACAGCTGTTAAACATACTACAAATATGCACTGTACCGTTAACTGCGTTACCATCAGCATCTACCACGGAGGAAATATCATTAACCTGAGCTGCCTGATTTAGTGCCGTATTAATCATATTCCAAATTTTCTTTTGGTCGCCCTTACAATCAGCTACAGATCGAGAGAAGTATTCCTCTTTTGTTCTCTTGAGCACTTTTCCGAGCATATTATTATATTTTTTGTAGCGATCACACAAAACAAGATTTCCTGGGTTACATCGATGTTTCTTATACAAATTATTCTTATGTTTTATGGATCGTAATATAGCTGGGGTAATCCACGGCTTCTTTATCGTACTTCGCTTAGAAACCAGTATCTGACGTGTGGACTTTGCGATAATAGTTTGCAAGATAGACATAAAAATTCTAAATTTCTCTTCCACATTGCCATCATTAGGCATAGACCATGCCTCCTCGGCCATATACCGTTCAACGAGCGAGAAATCAATATTAGATCGTTCAATAACTGGAGAATTAGTGTCGTCATATGATTTAATGGACATGTAGATGAGCTCGTGATCACTAATATCGCAGGCAGCTACGCCATGATTCAAATTATCTTCCTTCAAGTTCGTAAGGATATGATCTATCAGTGTGCCATTGAGTGTTCCAAATCTTGTGGGTGTGTCTATTACCTGTTGAAACCCATAGTTACTACAAATCTCCTGGTATGCGGCCATACTTGTACCATCATTCAGTAGTTCAATGTTGAAGTCACCAAGTACAACTGCGTTATACCTTTGAGACCAGATATAGTACATGACCCTTTCAAGTTCACCCAGAAACTGTACAACCTATGTATGGGGTGACCTATACACACATCCAATCAAAAGTGGTCGTGCTGCAAACATCGATGCCTGAACTCCACGATGTGAGAGCATATGCGAGCTACTTGGGATTTCAATAAAGATACTTTCACATAGCGGAATGTTAAACGATACATCCGCCCGACGCATATATGATACTTCGTTCTTTATGTATAGAGCAACACCTCCGTGGCCTCCATTTTGGCGGTGGGAGAACTCAGTAGCATAGCCCTGAATTGCATAAAATGAATCCCTTGAATCATTCAGCCACGTTTCACTTATGGCTATAAGTGATGTGTTGTTTTTCAAAATTTCAGAAACTAATACAGCCAGTTCTTCAAAATGCTTATTTATGCTTCTTATATTCAAATGAATAGCAGATAATCTTGTGTTGACAACTTCAGCTAAGTCATCCAGCAAAATACAGTTCATAAGTCAATCACAATAAAAATCAAATCAAAACGATAACAAAAAAAATAGTACAAAGAATACAGAGAAAATGCAACTGAGCAGCCCAACCTACAGCACTGCAAGGTCGTCCGTGTGAGCTACTCGATGGGTTTTTCCACCTTCGTGCTGTTTAATAAAGATCCTGCCATTTCTGACCCAGACATATGCAAACTGCTTTTCTTTTGCAAACGCCCGCGTTTGCCGCAAGAATTGCTTATTATAGGCAGATAGATTTTCGCAAATGAACGTGGAGTTGATGAGGGCATCGTTTTCGCTCTGGTGCTTTCGAAGTTTCCCTGAATTCTTTAGCCACGAGTCTCTTGTTTGCCGATCTTTAAACCTGATGAGTATTGCGGGCTTTGAGCTTTCTACTTTACTTGGAAGACGATGGGCGGCTTCACTATCTGTCGAAGATATCAAGGGTACGCCTATCTGTGTCGCAATCTTGTTGATTGGCCCAAAAATATCTTCCCCTGACTCAAAGGTTACGCCACGAATTTCTATATTAAGGCGACGGCTGTACTGTTCCAACTCATTCAAGGAAAGGCTTAGCAATTTTATATCGGCATCTCTTCTTTTCAACAGCTATTCGGCCTCTGTTAAACGCTCATTTTGGGAAGTGAGTTCCGCCTCGTTGCGGACCACACGGCTTGCTAGCGCGTCATATTTTGCAGATAAACTTTCAACTTTCCTTTCTAGTGAGTCCATTTTTTCTAAAGCCAGACTCATCTTTTGCCCGTTCTGACGGATTTCTGACAGGAGACTCGCTAACGTAGGTTCCCCCATGGAAGTTTTTGGTCCCCTTTTTTCACTGGTTTGACATGTAGTACAAGTCCATTGACTGCGTTCTACATCAGTGAAGGCTTTCAGGGTCGTTTTTGTCACGTTTGAACATTTTCCACAGTGATATTGATTTGTACATTTAGAGCAACGAATAGCAAAGGCATCATTCTCAATATTCAACATGCACGAGAAACACAGTTCCTTATCACAGGAAAACATGTTTGATAGGTGATGTGCAGTCTTGTGGGGGGAACACACATACACAAAGATATTAGGCTGTTTGCTCACCTATAACAATGCAAGAAGGTTGAATAAGAACATTCGTGACTGGAGACCCCACAAGACTGCGAAGAATGGCTGCTCCGTGGGCGCTTAAGTACGATGTCGCTGCATGTCGATTGCAGTGTTGGAAGCTGATAGCAGACACGTGTTGTTCGTACCTGGCTGGAACATAGCTTGACGGTGTTCAGAAGAAGTGTTGGATCACCTTGACTTAATCCTTTTCCGCAGCTGCTGATGTATGCTATAACAATGCAAGAAGGTTGAATAAGAACATTCGTGACTGGAGACCCCACAAGACTGCGAAGAATGGCTGCTCCGTGGGCGCTTAAGTACGATGTCGCTGCATGTCGATTGCAGTGTTGGAAGCTGATAGCAGACACGTGTTGTTCGTACCTGGCTGGAACATAGCTTGACGGTGTTCAGAAGAAGTGTTGGATCACCTTGACTTAATCCTTTTCCGCAGCTGCTGATGTATGCTATAACAATGCAAGAAGGTTGAATAAGAACATTCGTGACTGGAGACCCCACAAGACTGCGAAGAATGGCTGCTCCGTGGGCGCTTAAGTACGATGTCGCTGCATGTCGATTGCAGTGTTGGAAGCTGATAGCAGACACGTGTTGTTCGTACCTGGCTGGAACATAGCTTGACGGTGTTCAGAAGAAGTGTTGGATCACCTTGACTTAATCCTTTTCCGCAGCTGCTGATGTATGCTATAACAATGCAAGAAGGTTGAATAAGAACATTCGTGACTGGAGACCCCACAAGACTGCGAAGAATGGCTGCTCCGTGGGCGCTTAAGTACGATGTCGCTGCATGTCGATTGCAGTGTTGGAAGCTGATAGCAGACACGTGTTGTTCGTACCTGGCTGGAACATAGCTTGACGGTGTTCAGAAGAAGTGTTGGATCACCTTGACTTAATCCTTTTCCGCAGCTGCTGATGTATGCTATAACAATGCAAGAAGGTTGAATAAGAACATTCGTGACTGGAGACCCCACAAGACTGCGAAGAATGGCTGCTCCGTGGGCGCTTAAGTACGATGTCGCTGCATGTCGATTGCAGTGTTGGAAGCTGATAGCAGACACGTGTTGTTCGTACCTGGCTGGAACATAGCTTGACGGTGTTCAGAAGAAGTGTTAGATCACCTTGACTTAATCCTTTTCCGCAGCTGCTGATGTATGCTATAACAATGCAAGAAGGTTGAATAAGAACATTCGTGACTGGAGACCCCACAAGACTGCGAAGAATGGCTGCTCCGTGGGCGCTTAAGTACGATGTCGCTGCATGTCGATTGCAGTGTTGGAAGCTGATAGCAGACACGTGTTGTTCGTACCTGGCTGGAACATAGCTTGACGGTGTTCAGAAGAAGTGTTAGATCACCTTGACTTAATCCTTTTCCGCAGCTGCTGATGTATGCTATAACAATGCAAGAAGGTTGAATAAGAACATTCGTGACTGGAGACCCCACAAGACTGCGAAGAATGGCTGCTCCGTGGGCGCTTAAGTACGATGTCGCTGCATGTCGATTGCAGTGTTGGAAGCTGATAGCAGACACGTGTTGTTCGTACCTGGCTGGAACATAGCTTGACGGTGTTCAGAAGAAGTGTTAGATCACCTTGACTTAATCCTTTTCCGCAGCTGCTGATGTATGCTATAACAATGCAAGAAGGTTGAATAAGAACATTCGTGACTGGAGACCCCACAAGACTGCGAAGAATGGCTGCTCCGTGGGCGCTTAAGTACGATGTCGCTGCATGTCGATTGCAGTGTTGGAAGCTGATAGCAGACACGTGTTGTTCGTACCTGGCTGGAACATAGCTTGACGGTGTTCAGAAGAAGTGTTAGATCACCTTGACTTAATCCTTTTCCGCAGCTGCTGATGTATGCTATAACAATGCAAGAAGGTTGAATAAGAACATTCGTGACTGGAGACCCCACAAGACTGCGAAGAATGGCTGCTCCGTGGGCGCTTAAGTACGATGTCGCTGCATGTCGATTGCAGTGTTGGAAGCTGATAGCAGACACGTGTTGTTCGTACCTGGCTGGAACATAGCTTGACGGTGTTCAGAAGAAGTGTTAGATCACCTTGACTTAATCCTTTTCCGCAGCTGCTGATGTATGCTATAACAATGCAAGAAGGTTGAATAAGAACATTCGTGACTGGAGACCCCACAAGACTGCGAAGAATGGCTGCTCCGTGGGCGCTTAAGTACGATGTCGCTGCATGTCGATTGCAGTGTTGGAAGCTGATAGCAGACACGTGTTGTTCGTACCTGGCTGGAACATAGCTTGACGGTGTTCAGAAGAAGTGTTAGATCACCTTGACTTAATCCTTTTCCGCAGCTGCTGATGTATGCTATAACAATGCAAGAAGGTTGAATAAGAACATTCGTGACTGGAGACCCCACAAGACTGCGAAGAATGGCTGCTCCGTGGGCGCTTAAGTACGATGTCGCTGCATGTCGATTGCAGTGTTGGAAGCTGATAGCAGACACGTGTTGTTCGTACCTGGCTGGAACATAGCTTGACGGTGTTCAGAAGAAGTGTTAGATCACCTTGACTTAATCCTTTTCCGCAGCTGCTGATGTATGCTATAACAATGCAAGAAGGTTGAATAAGAACATTCGTGACTGGAGACCCCACAAGACTGCGAAGAATGGCTGCTCCGTGGGCGCTTAAGTACGATGTCGCTGCATGTCGATTGCAGTGTTGGAAGCTGATAGCAGACACGTGTTGTTCGTACCTGGCTGGAACATAGCTTGACGGTGTTCAGAAGAAGTGTTAGATCACCTTGACTTAATCCTTTTCCGCAGCTGCTGATGTATGCTATAACAATGCAAGAAGGTTGAATAAGAACATTCGTGACTGGAGACCCCACAAGACTGCGAAGAATGGCTGCTCCGTGGGCGCTTAAGTACGATGTCGCTGCATGTCGATTGCAGTGTTGGAAGCTGATAGCAGACACGTGTTGTTCGTACCTGGCTGGAACATAGCTTGACGGTGTTCAGAAGAAGTGTTAGATCACCTTGACTTAATCCTTTTCCGCAGCTGCTGATGTATGCTATAACAATGCAAGAAGGTTGAATAAGAACATTCGTGACTGGAGACCCCACAAGACTGCGAAGAATGGCTGCTCCGTGGGCGCTTAAGTACGATGTCGCTGCATGTCGATTGCAGTGTTGGAAGCTGATAGCAGACACGTGTTGTTCGTACCTGGCTGGAACATAGCTTGACGGTGTTCAGAAGAAGTGTTAGATCACCTTGACTTAATCCTTTTCCGCAGCTGCTGATGTATGCTATAACAATGCAAGAAGGTTGAATAAGAACATTCGTGACTGGAGACCCCACAAGACTGCGAAGAATGGCTGCTCCGTGGGCGCTTAAGTACGATGTCGCTGCATGTCGATTGCAGTGTTGGAAGCTGATAGCAGACACGTGTTGTTCGTACCTGGCTGGAACATAGCTTGACGGTGTTCAGAAGAAGTGTTAGATCACCTTGACTTAATCCTTTTCCGCAGCTGCTGATGTATGCTATAACAATGCAAGAAGGTTGAATAAGAACATTCGTGACTGGAGACCCCACAAGACTGCGAAGAATGGCTGCTCCGTGGGCGCTTAAGTACGATGTCGCTGCATGTCGATTGCAGTGTTGGAAGCTGATAGCAGACACGTGTTGTTCGTACCTGGCTGGAACATAGCTTGACGGTGTTCAGAAGAAGTGTTGGATCACCTTGACTTAATCCTTTTCCGCAGCTGCTGATGTATGCTATAACAATGCAAGAAGGTTGAATAAGAACATTCGTGACTGGAGACCCCACAAGACTGCGAAGAATGGCTGCTCCGTGGGCGCTTAAGTACGATGTCGCTGCATGTCGATTGCAGTGTTGGAAGCTGATAGCAGACACGTGTTGTTCGTACCTGGCTGGAACATAGCTTGACGGTGTTCAGAAGAAGTGTTAGATCACCTTGACTTAATCCTTTTCCGCAGCTGCTGATGTATGCTATAACAATGCAAGAAGGTTGAATAAGAACATTCGTGACTGGAGACCCCACAAGACTGCGAAGAATGGCTGCTCCGTGGGCGCTTAAGTACGATGTCGCTGCATGTCGATTGCAGTGTTGGAAGCTGATAGCAGACACGTGTTGTTCGTACCTGGCTGGAACATAGCTTGACGGTGTTCAGAAGAAGTGTTGGATCACCTTGACTTAATCCTTTTCCGCAGCTGCTGATGTATGCTATAACAATGCAAGAAGGTTGAATAAGAACATTCGTGACTGGAGACCCCACAAGACTGCGAAGAATGGCTGCTCCGTGGGCGCTTAAGTACGATGTCGCTGCATGTCGATTGCAGTGTTGGAAGCTGATAGCAGACACGTGTTGTTCGTACCTGGCTGGAACGTAGCTTGACGGTGTTCAGAAGAAGTGTTAGATCACCTTGACTTAATCCTTTTCCGCAGCTGCTGATGTATGCTATAACAATGCAAGAAGGTTGAATAAGAACATTCGTGACTGGAGACCCCACAAGACTGCGAAGAATGGCTGCTCCGTGGGCGCTTAAGTACGATGTCGCTGCATGTCGATTGCAGTGTTGGAAGCTGATAGCAGACACGTGTTGTTCGTACCTGGCTGGAACATAGCTTGACGGTGTTCAGAAGAAGTGTTGGATCACCTTGACTTAATCCTTTTCCGCAGCTGCTGATGTATGCTATAACAATGCAAGAAGGTTGAATAAGAACATTCGTGACTGGAGACCCCACAAGACTGCGAAGAATGGCTGCTCCGTGGGCGCTTAAGTACGATGTCGCTGCATGTCGATTGCAGTGTTGGAAGCTGATAGCAGACACGTGTTGTTCGTACCTGGCTGGAACATAGCTTGACGGTGTTCAGAAGAAGTGTTGGATCACCTTGACTTAATCCTTTTCCGCAGCTGCTGATGTATGCTATAACAATGCAAGAAGGTTGAATAAGAACATTCGTGACTGGAGACCCCACAAGACTGCGAAGAATGGCTGCTCCGTGGGCGCTTAAGTACGATGTCGCTGCATGTCGATTGCAGTGTTGGAAGCTGATAGCAGACACGTGTTGTTCGTACCTGGCTGGAACATAGCTTGACGGTGTTCAGAAGAAGTGTTGGATCACCTTGACTTAATCCTTTTCCGCAGCTGCTGATGTATGCTATAACAATGCAAGAAGGTTGAATAAGAACATTCGTGACTGGAGACCCCACAAGACTGCGAAGAATGGCTGCTCCGTGGGCGCTTAAGTACGATGTCGCTGCATGTCGATTGCAGTGTTGGAAGCTGATAGCAGACACGTGTTGTTCGTACCTGGCTGGAACATAGCTTGACGGTGTTCAGAAGAAGTGTTGGATCACCTTGACTTAATCCTTTTCCGCAGCTGCTGATGTATGCTATAACAATGCAAGAAGGTTGAATAAGAACATTCGTGACTGGAGACCCCACAAGACTGCGAAGAATGGCTGCTCCGTGGGCGCTTAAGTACGATGTCGCTGCATGTCGATTGCAGTGTTGGAAGCTGATAGCAGACACGTGTTGTTCGTACCTGGCTGGAACATAGCTTGACGGTGTTCAGAAGAAGTGTTGGATCACCTTGACTTAATCCTTTTCCGCAGCTGCTGATGTATGCTATAACAATGCAAGAAGGTTGAATAAGAACATTCGTGACTGGAGACCCCACAAGACTGCGAAGAATGGCTGCTCCGTGGGCGCTTAAGTACGATGTCGCTGCATGTCGATTGCAGTGTTGGAAGCTGATAGCAGACACGTGTTGTTCGTACCTGGCTGGAACATAGCTTGACGGTGTTCAGAAGAAGTGTTAGATCACCTTGACTTAATCCTTTTCCGCAGCTGCTGATGTATGCTATAACAATGCAAGAAGGTTGAATAAGAACATTCGTGACTGGAGACCCCACAAGACTGCGAAGAATGGCTGCTCCGTGGGCGCTTAAGTACGATGTCGCTGCATGTCGATTGCAGTGTTGGAAGCTGATAGCAGACACGTGTTGTTCGTACCTGGCTGGAACATAGCTTGACGGTGTTCAGAAGAAGTGTTGGATCACCTTGACTTAATCCTTTTCCGCAGCTGCTGATGTATGCTATAACAATGCAAGAAGGTTGAATAAGAACATTCGTGACTGGAGACCCCACAAGACTGCGAAGAATGGCTGCTCCGTGGGCGCTTAAGTACGATGTCGCTGCATGTCGATTGCAGTGTTGGAAGCTGATAGCAGACACGTGTTGTTCGTACCTGGCTGGAACATAGCTTGACGGTGTTCAGAAGAAGTGTTGATCACCTTGACTTAATCCTTTTCCGCAGCTGCTGATGTATGCTATAACAATGCAAGAAGGTTGAATAAGAACATTCGTGACTGGAGACCCCACAAGACTGCGAAGAATGGCTGCTCCGTGGGCGCTTAAGTACGATGTCGCTGCATGTCGATTGCAGTGTTGGAAGCTGATAGCAGACACGTGTTGTTCGTACCTGGCTGGAACATAGCTTGACGGTGTTCAGAAGAAGTGTTAGATCACCTTGACTTAATCCTTTTCCGCAGCTGCTGATGTATGCTATAACAATGCAAGAAGGTTGAATAAGAACATTCGTGACTGGAGACCCCACAAGACTGCGAAGAATGGCTGCTCCGTGGGCGCTTAAGTACGATGTCGCTGCATGTCGATTGCAGTGTTGGAAGCTGATAGCAGACACGTGTTGTTCGTACCTGGCTGGAACATAGCTTGACGGTGTTCAGAAGAAGTGTTAGATCACCTTGACTTAATCCTTTTCCGCAGCTGCTGATGTATGCTATAACAATGCAAGAAGGTTGAATAAGAACATTCGTGACTGGAGACCCCACAAGACTGCGAAGAATGGCTGCTCCGTGGGCGCTTAAGTACGATGTCGCTGCATGTCGATTGCAGTGTTGGAAGCTGATAGCAGACACGTGTTGTTCGTACCTGGCTGGAACATAGCTTGACGGTGTTCAGAAGAAGTGTTGGATCACCTTGACTTAATCCTTTTCCGCAGCTGCTGATGTATGCTATAACAATGCAAGAAGGTTGAATAAGAACATTCGTGACTGGAGACCCCACAAGACTGCGAAGAATGGCTGCTCCGTGGGCGCTTAAGTACGATGTCGCTGCATGTCGATTGCAGTGTTGGAAGCTGATAGCAGACACGTGTTGTTCGTACTGGCTGGAACATAGCTTGACGGTGTTCAGAAGAAGTGTTAGATCACCTTGACTTAATCCTTTTCCGCAGCTTGCTGATGTATGCTATAACAATGCAAGAAGGTTGAATAAGAACATTCGTGACTGGAGACCCCACAAGACTGCGAAGAATGGCTGCTCCGTGGGCGCTTAAGTACGATGTCGCTGCATGTCGATTGCAGTGTTGGAAGCTGATAGCAGACACGTGTTGTTCGTACCTGGCTGGAACATAGCTTGACGGTGTTCAGAAGAAGTGTTGGATCACCTTGACTTAATCCTTTTCCGCAGCTGCTGATGTATGCTATAACAATGCAAGAAGGTTGAATAAGAACATTCGTGACTGGAGACCCCACAAGACTGCGAAGAATGGCTGCTCCGTGGGCGCTTAAGTACGATGTCGCTGCATGTCGATTGCAGTGTTGGAAGCTGATAGCAGACACGTGTTGTTCGTACCTGGCTGGAACATAGCTTGACGGTGTTCAGAAGAAGTGTTGGATCACCTTGACTTAATCCTTTTCCGCAGCTGCTGATGTATGCTATAACACTGCAAGAAGGTTGAATAAGAACATTCGTGACTGGAGACCCCACAAGACTGCGAAGAATGGCTGCTCCGTGGGCGCTTAAGTACGATGTCGCTGCATGTCGATTGCAGTGTTGGAAGCTGATAGCAGACACGTGTTGTTCGTACCTGGCTGGAACATAGCTTGACGGTGTTCAGAAGAAGTGTTGGATCACCTTGACTTAATCCTTTTCCGCAGCTGCTGATGTATGCTATAACACTGCAAGAAGGTTGAATAAGAACATTCGTGACTGGAGACCCCACAAGACTGCGAAGAATGGCTGCTCCGTGGGCGCTTAAGTACGATGTCGCTGCATGTCGATTGCAGTGTTGGAAGCTGATAGCAGACACGTGTTGTTCGTATCTGGCTGGAACGTAGCTTGACGGTGTTCAGAAGAAGTGTTGGATCACCTTGACTTAATCCTTTTCCGCAGCTGCTGATGTATGCTATAACAATGCAAGAAGGTTGAATAAGAACATTCGTGACTGGAGACCCCACAAGACTGCGAAGAATGGCTGCTCCGTGGGCGCTTAAGTACGATGTCGCTGCATGTCGATTGCAGTGTTGGAAGCTGATAGCAGACACGTGTTGTTCGTATCTGGCTGGAACGTAGCTTGACGGTGTTCAGAAGAAGTGTTGGATCACCTTGACTTAATCCTTTTCCGCAGCTGCTGATGTATGCTATAACAATGCAAGAAGGTTGAATAAGAACATTCGTGACTGGAGACCCCACAAGACTGCGAAGAATGGCTGCTCCGTGGGCGCTTAAGTACGATGTCGCTGCATGTCGATTGCAGTGTTGGAAGCTGATAGCAGACACGTGTTGTTCGTATCTGGCTGGAACGTAGCTTGACGGTGTTCAGAAGAAGTGTTGGATCACCTTGACTTAATCCTTTTCCGCAGCTGCTGATGTATGCTATAACAATGCAAGAAGGTTGAATAAGAACATTCGTGACTGGAGACCCCACAAGACTGCGAAGAATGGCTGCTCCGTGGGCGCTTAAGTACGATGTCGCTGCATGTCGATTGCAGTGTTGGAAGCTGATAGCAGACACGTGTTGTTCGTACCTGGCTGGAACATAGCTTGACGGTGTTCAGAAGAAGTGTTGGATCACCTTGACTTAATCCTTTTCCGCAGCTGCTGATGTATGCTATAACACTGCAAGAAGGTTGAATAAGAACATTCGTGACTGGAGACCCCACAAGACTGCGAAGAATGGCTGCTCCGTGGGCGCTTAAGTACGATGTCGCTGCATGTCGATTGCAGTGTTGGAAGCTGATAGCAGACACGTGTTGTTCGTATCTGGCTGGAACGTAGCTTGACGGTGTTCAGAAGAAGTGTTGGATCACCTTGACTTAATCCTTTTCCGCAGCTGCTGATGTATGCTATAACAATGCAAGAAGGTTGAATAAGAACATTCGTGACTGGAGACCCCACAAGACTGCGAAGAATGGCTGCTCCGTGGGCGCTTAAGTACGATGTCGCTGCATGTCGATTGCAGTGTTGGAAGCTGATAGCAGACACGTGTTGTTCGTATCTGGCTGGAACGTAGCTTGACGGTGTTCAGAAGAAGTGTTGGATCACCTTGACTTAATCCTTTTCCGCAGCTGCTGATGTATGCTATAACAATGCAAGAAGGTTGAATAAGAACATTCGTGACTGGAGACCCCACAAGACTGCGAAGAATGGCTGCTCCGTGGGCGCTTAAGTACGATGTCGCTGCATGTCGATTGCAGTGTTGGAAGCTGATAGCAGACACGTGTTGTTCGTACCTGGCTGGAACATAGCTTGACGGTGTTCAGAAGAAGTGTTAGATCACCTTGACTTAATCCTTTTCCGCAGCTGCTGATGTATGCTATAACAATGCAAGAAGGTTGAATAAGAACATTCGTGACTGGAGACCCCACAAGACTGCGAAGAATGGCTGCTCCGTGGGCGCTTAAGTACGATGTCGCTGCATGTCGATTGCAGTGTTGGAAGCTGATAGCAGACACGTGTTGTTCCTACCTGGCTGGAACATAGCTTGACGGTGTTCAGAAGAAGTGTTAGATCACCTTGACTTAATCCTTTTCCGCAGCTGCTGATGTATGCTATAACAATGCAAGAAGGTTGAATAAGAACATTCGTGACTGGAGACCCCACAAGACTGCGAAGAATGGCTGCTCCGTGGGCGCTTAAGTACGATGTCGCTGCATGTCGATTGCAGTGTTGGAAGCTGATAGCAGACACGTGTTGTTCGTATCTGGCTGGAACGTAGCTTGACGGTGTTCAGAAGAAGTGTTGGATCACCTTGACTTAATCCTTTTCCGCAGCTGCTGATGTATGCTATAACAATGCAAGAAGGTTGAATAAGAACATTCGTGACTGGAGACCCCACAAGACTGCGAAGAATGGCTGCTCCGTGGGCGCTTAAGTACGATGTCGCTGCATGTCGATTGCAGTGTTGGAAGCTGATAGCAGACACGTGTTGTTCGTATCTGGCTGGAACGTAGCTTGACGGTGTTCAGAAGAAGTGTTGGATCACCTTGACTTAATCCTTTTCCGCAGCTGCTGATGTATGCTATAACAATGCAAGAAGGTTGAATAAGAACATTCGTGACTGGAGACCCCACAAGACTGCGAAGAATGGCTGCTCCGTGGGCGCTTAAGTACGATGTCGCTGCATGTCGATTGCAGTGTTGGAAGCTGATAGCAGACACGTGTTGTTCGTATCTGGCTGGAACGTAGCTTGACGGTGTTCAGAAGAAGTGTTGAATCACCTTGACTTAATCCTTTTCCGCAGCTGCTGATGTATGCTATAACAATGCAAGAAGGTTGAATAAGAACATTCGTGACTGGAGACCCCACAAGACTGGCCGAATCGAATTTATGGCCGTAGAGTTGGCCGGTTTTAGAGGCCTCCCCAATGTATTGGACATTGCATTTGTAGTAGAATATTAAATAACATACATTGGATGAATTACAATGGAGGGATTGGTGTATATGGAAAATAAGTCAGAAACTGTGATTGGTGCAATAGTACACGATAGGATAAATTTACAAGTTTGGCGGCGCGTGCCACCGCATGAATAACAACCGGGCTTGTTCTGAGCCATGCAAGAATAAGTGAGAATATTACGTATTGTAGTGGATCTGCGGAAAGCAAGTTTTGGAGGGGATGGGAATATTACTTTCAACTTATCGTCACCATGAGGGAAATGAAGGTGTCGTTTAAGACTGGAATTAGTATTAACGAGTGTCTTATGATATCTGGTGGCGAGAATTCCTTCATCTTTGTCATTTTTGGGTTTAGGAGTGAATAGAGACGCCCTGTCTACTGCGGAAGATTTAGCGAAAGAGGCATGAACGACTTGAGCGGAATAATTTCTTTCTTCAAAGTCAGAGGACATTTCTTGAGCGTATTTAATAAAATCATCATTTTCTGAACAGATTCGCTTAAGGCGTAGAGACTGGCCATATGGTATATTTCTTTCTTGGTTGTTGGGATGGTAGCTGCCATAGTGAAAATATTGTTCTTATCAATAGGTTTCTTGTAGAGGTTTTAGGTAAGCCGACGAGACTTGAATGAAACAGTCGCATCAAGAACGTTGATTGATGATGTAGAATAATTACATGCGAATTTGATCATGTCATGGATAGAATTGAAAAGATAAAAAAAACGTTTGCAAAGTTGACCCTCCACCAGACCAGTCAATAAAGGTGTCATCAATGAATCGAAGGGAAATGAGCGGTTTAAAGCGGAATGAATCCATCGGTAAAGTTTCGAAGTGACCCATAAATAAATTGGCGTAATTGGGGGAAACGCGAGAAGCCATGGCGTTTCACAAAATCGAGGAATGCTGTATGTATTATTGGAAGATTTGAAGGCGGGGGAGAGCGTGCTGATAAATAATGTGATACGGTTGGCATCAAACGATATCGCGCAGACGCCTTTCGCTCTACGCCCCCGGACTGTGATCAAGTGACGAGGGCGAAGCGTGGCGATGCCTGACGTGCGGTGCCTAATGCTCGGGCAAGCGAGGAAATTTGGGTTGGACTGCAGACCAGCCTGAACCACTCGTGCAGCTAGCGCACTGTGCGACCAAGTCTTATATCAAGGGATCAAAGGTCCGCATTGCTCGCGCATGAGCCGGTTCAATGGGACGGTTGCCACAGCGCTGTCCAGATATTTGTTTCTCAGCAATATCACATTTCGTGTCAAATGATGCTGACGGTAGATAAACGAATGATGCTCGCCGTCTGCATTTTTTTTTTTACACCGGGGCAACAACCACTCGTTAAACGATCGATTCCTTTGCCCTCACAGATACCTGGAGTTCATTGAAACAAATCCAGATGTCGGAGAAGACTGGGTCGGTGACCTTGATGCGCCACTGGGCGGTTTCTCCTGGAGGTACGGAGCTGAGAAGGAGACTACAGGAATGTTGATGTGGAGCAAAGTCTACAAGATCAAAACAACGAAATACGGTACCGTGGCTGTGGTACTGCTGGATACGGAGGGATCGTTCGACCACACGTCTACAACAGGAGGCAACACAACCATCTTCTCGCTTAGCGTACTCGTGAGCTCGGTCCAGGTCTACAACTTGATGAAGATGATTGACCAAAGTGACATGCAGCATTTGCAGGTAACAGTACTATGTATTTTAAACACAACTGCGTTTACAAGTGGACTACGCAGTTTAGGTGAGG
Organism: Ornithodoros turicata; assembly: GCF_037126465.1. NCBI lineage: Eukaryota > Metazoa > Arthropoda > Arachnida > Ixodida > Argasidae > Ornithodoros > Ornithodoros turicata. The sequence continues at coordinate 229,338,616 of NC_088201.1, forward strand.
CATGGTATGTAGCCCCGTAAGCGGTGCTAAGAGTAAACACTGCTTGGAGACCACGCATTCCATGTGGGCTGTATAAGGACCGCCGTGAGAGAACGTTCTCGAGATGTTGTAACCTGTCGCAACCGTGCCACGTGTGCGCAAGCAGGTGTCGAAGGACGAACTTCTCCAACGCAGTACGAAGCCGCACTGCTGGCTCAATTGGTAGTACTAATCCGAAGGTTTGGATTCGAACGCGGCCGAAGATGCTAGTAACACATGGAATTTTAAATATGGTGTGCCGTATGCTCAAATAATGGTGCACGTTAAAGGGACGTTCGAATCTAGAAGCTCAGCTATGAAATATGCACCACTATGTACAGCATCGGCACAGAATGCGTTTGGCTAGTTTTTGGTGGGAAAATAACTTACGTGTGAAATGAACGAATTTTAAAGGTCAGGGCTCTCAATGCTGTGCTCCCATTGGTGGTGTAAGATACAACGTCTTCGCCCTTTTCCAAGGCGGGAATTCAGGGATGCTCTCACTATGCGGCGTTTGCAGTTTTTGTGTGTTTCATCGAATAAAAATCGCACTGCGGCACTATTTCCCGTGGGATTTGGCGATACCGTGCTCGGTGGTAAACAATAGTGAGTTTTAGTATACCGTTGATAAGGTTATTGTGCCTATCGGAACCAATCGCAGTGGTGCGTGACTCAGAATCTTGTCCACTGATTGGTTCCGGTTGATACGGTTCGACGCTAGCCACGTTATCAACGGTCTGCTAAAACTCTTTAATGAAATCAATAACACCGGTCTTCTATCATACGCGACCGTCCGTTTAACAAACCCTTACTTGGACAAAATCAACCCTCAGGACCATGTGTGCGGCGTCGCTCATGATCATCGTTATCTCGTGATCATGTAAAAATCACGATTACCATTATCAGTAAAATGCCAAAAGATAAGTGCACGTAAATCGTTTATAAGCGGGTGTGCCCGATGAAGCTAAGCGAAATCTTTTAGGCGAGAAATGTAGCTGGACGTGTACCATTACATGGGGGTGCTCGTATAGGGCCAGGCTCCGTTTGAACGAAAGTTGAGGCTATTCGTTAGTGTTGCGCACGCTAGATTCGGTAGTGCTTCCTGCACACAGTGCTATCTTCGACGCACATTCCCCTGGGCGTCAGTCGTTGCATTGCGCACGTCTGTGAGGCCGACAACGGCGATCCCTTTCACCACCACCACCACCACCACCACCAGTACTATCTTCGACGCTCTTTCTTAGAGCCCTGACAAAGGTACCAGGAACAACCTCAACATTGGTGACAGCGGGCCCAGGTCATCATTGGACAATTTTTACAAGAAATACATGCACGATAACCGGTTCCTGTAGCAGCCTTGAAGCCAGCTCTGGAATGGGTAACATGTGAGTTAGAAGACCCACTGGTTGCTGCAGAATATTCCAAGAACAACGTAAGGCCATCATCGGTAGCATTTCCAATGGAATCATCCGTGACGTCCGCACAGGTGCCGCAGAAGCAGCTACGGAACCAGTCATGGATCCGCCTGAGATTCATTAACGTTCAACATGAGCTTGGATGTCCCTCAGACTACTTTAATGAAAATGCGCGGTATGAAACTGTGTTTGGCGTGCGCAGAAACACTGTCGTTGTAACGCAATACTATTTGAGGGTTGATTGCGGAGACGAAAACCGTGACGACGGAATGTGCCCGCGATGGGCTCATAAATTCTGTCGCCTCTCAAGACAACCTGCTCAACGATTTCTGCCACTATCTTTGCGTGTAACACTGACCGCACACTTTGCGTCCGTTTGGCAGTAGAAATGGTCTGGAAGCAATTGTTCCCGAAAGCCCCCTCTGGTTGTGAAACAAATGGTTCCACCTTAGCTTGGTCGAAAAATGGTCCGGTGTCCGACGGTTGTATCTCTAGTTCGCGAGTGTCGTAATACAAAGAAGAAAAAGATAACAGTTCGTGGCTTTATGTACCAAAAAGCTGTGATCATGCGCGTGGCCAAACCCTTCGGTGCAAGCATTAATTTTGCCCACCTGAGCGTTCTTTGACCAGTGTTGCAACCTGAACACACGGCACACCGTACATAAAGTCCCACGCGAAGGACGGCGTGTCTGTGCAACACGTACCCTGTTATCCTTTTTGCTGGTGTCCTCGGCCGGGTTCAAACCCTAAACCTTGGGATAAGTACTCGAACACGCTGCACCCCAAGAGCACAAGCTCTGGGAAGCACTAAATTCAAAAGACAAGTAACTAGAGGAAGACGTTCTCCTTGTGGTTGCCCAAACCAACGACTCCTGTGATTTCCGTTGCGGAAGTCACCATAATATATTACACAATTTCTGGGACAGACAAAAAAAAAAGAAAAATCTCGTCGGAGTGTTCGGTGATTAACCATGAATTTTTCCTTGTCTTCTGTGCTCTTTCTGTTTGTCACTGAGGGCATATACTCCCTTCATTTGTAATGAACACAACAAAAAGTTAACTCTTGCCACACCGGAGTCATCCCTATTGTAACAGTGGTGTTGGGAAGCGCTCGGTGCTCTCAGTATTGCCGCCGCACGTGGTGTATGAGGTAAAGTCGCGTGAAATAGGAACTGTCATGCGAGCGCACTTGAATAAAACTACAACTAGTGCGTTGAGCCTTTAGCATACAGAGCACAGAGGGTGTCGCGCCCAGAAAAAAAGGCGCAGCTCCTATGTTCCACAAACTTTTGTCCAGGCCTGTGCAACAATACGAGCACTGCTAGGCACACTCGATGAATCATATGCTCTCGCCGCTTTACAGCTTTTTGCAGAGTACGCATCCATGGCTGTCCGTGAGAGTGGATCGCAGGGACATCGTCAATTCCAGAAGCTTGTTATACTGGTCCGTGATTGGAGTTATCCCGACGACAAGCCATACGGTCTGGAAGGTGGAAGTCAGGTGCTTCAGAAATGGGTGAATCCCGCAGGAACGCGTAATGATAAAGTGCGAGATATGCGCAAGCGCATTCTCTCCAGCTTTGAAAGGATCGACTGCTACTTGATGCCTGATCCCGGTACTGCGGTCAGTCGGAAGAGTTACGATGGCAAATATTCTGGTGAGGATTTTGTATGACCTACAGCGCAATATGCCCGTATAAGAGAAACCACGTTTGGGGAAGAAACAGAAGAATACCTGCATATAAGACGCATTCGGATAATATAACATTCGAGCGCAAAACACGATGCAGAGGAGCGCTGGTGCAAGCGAGTTGGTTAAAATCTGCAAACATCGCGGTGAAACAGGATGGAGCACGGACGACACCGACAATTGCGTTGTCCGTGTCGTTCGTGTTTGGTTGTTTGTCGTTTTAGTGTTCCAGTATGCTGGCGTAACCTACCTTTTTTTCCTACACCTTCCCGCTTGTCCGATATAGCACTTCCCGCAACCCAGGGATATGCTGTATGCAACACTGCTGTGGCGCGGTACTGTCTTATTTCTATGAGCAACGTCGCAAGCAGTCCATTCTCTGTGTGAAGTATCCTAGTAAGCAGATTTATTTCGGATATGTTTAGCACGGATACAGTGAGAGCAATGATTGCTAAGGAAACGACTATTCGTCGCTACGCGCAAGAATGCCCATGTGGAATCAGAGCTCGCCGCCAAAGATGTTTCTTTTTTGGCCGAGTACCCATCAACTCCCTCTCCCTTGTCAACAATAGAACACAGAAGAGCGTGATTTTTACAACTTCAACATCCGAAGGATAGCATTGACGGGGTAGAGTCGCTACAATTTGGTCATTGAAATTCGGAGGCGTGATACAATAATGTTACAAGTTCATATCGGCTCACTGCAGCAATAGACGCGGACAAAAAGTTAGAGCATAGAGGAGACAAACCACCTGCAGTCTCCTCTATGTTCTAACTCTTTGTCCGCGTCTATTGCTGCAGTGAGCCGACATGAACTTGTACCAACTACCCCCCTTTGTCCCTCTTGTGCATTGCATTACTGTTTGCTTGCAAAAAAGAATCCCTAATCTTTTGCGGAAACTTGTCACATTTTGTGAATTTAATTGCGTGGAGTGTATATTTCTCAGCCCACGGAACTAGCTCCCCTGCGCCCTTCTTCTTGGCTAATGACAAATGCATAATTGAAAGAATATATGTGATACCTTTTGCGAATATGCAAAGTGTTTCACTTAACGTATCTTACCTCTATCTCACATCCGTTCGTGCGAGGGTGATGTGATTAGAATTTTAAGGTTCCGCCTGCAAATCGTCCTTGTAAAATCACACATTTGCATCGCGCCATTCGCAATGGACTCCTTTCAATATATAGGTCGTCTCACCTAAAGTGATAAGAAATTGTAACTGGCGAAGTACTCACCGGAGGGTTGTGGGACTTTAGGCAATTACTTTCTGGAAACATTTACCACTTGGACGAAGGATTTGGAAAATTTTCAATTGCGAGAAATTTAGTTTCTCAATTGAACTCTGAAAATTATCAAGCGAATCGAGACTTTCTTTTCGAGACTTTGTTTTCTTCTTGTTTTTTTTCTTTTTTTTTTACAGAAATACGGAGTCCTCTAGGGATAGCCCAAACCCAACAAAAATTATGCAACTTTCCGGCATTGCAAATCCCATGGCAGTACCAGATACACAAAAACCACACAATGCTGCTCCATTGGCCGCCAGTGCTGCTTACCTACCAAGTACAAACTGCGCATGCGTCAAGTTCACCGTTCTGATTGGTCTCCTTGCAGCGTCGAACGCGCTGATGTGCGCAAAAGTTGTGCCGATGCGAACCCTTGTACGTCCGCGCGTGTGAGCTCTCCGTTGTCTCGTCGTCATGGTAACTGTCGGATACAGGCCGACGGATGCCTATGCGTCAAAACGCATCAGTGAGAACCAACCTTTAGACCCACCTTCATTTGTTTTGCCTTGAATGTGGTAAAGCAGTTATTTTGTGTTCTTTGTGATAACACGGGACACTCTTAAAAATGAACTTCACCACATAGCACGCTCCTAGCCAACCATCATCCCGAATGACAACGTTCTCGCCCTAGATTTGTCGAAAACGGGAGGCGGAGCCTATTTCGTGGCCATTATGCACGGCACAGAATAGGCTCCGCCTCCCGTTTTCAACAAATCGGGGGGCAGAAGGTTGTCATTCGGGATGATGGTTGGCTAGGAGCGTGCTATGTGGTGAAGTTCATTTTTAAGAGTGTAGTCACCAGCATCAAGGCCAAAGCGGGCGACAGAGAGTTGAAACAAGCGGGGGCACTTCCTCCTCTAGATGCACATGTCACTACTGCTTCTTAGCGAAAATCCAGGAGGCGCGGCTGAGGCGTACTTTTCAATTTTTGCGACCGTGTCTCTTTCCGCGTACAGTGCATAGTTTTTGTTGGGTCTGTGGCTATCCGAGGAGGACTCCATATTTCTATAAAAATATGAGGTTCGCTTGGCGATTTTCAATGTTCAATAAAAAAAAATAAACTTCCCGCAATTGAAAATTTTCCAAAGTGTTCCTCAATGGTGGCAAAAGTTTCCAGAAGGCAATTGCCGAAAGTCCCGCAATCCTCCGGCAAGTACGTCGCCGGTTAGCATTTTTTATGCGTGAAAAACCCTGTATATTGAAAGGAGCATATTGCGAATGGCGCGATGTTAATGGACGATTTTACGAGCACGTTTACGAGCACGTTGTGCTGGCGTACTCTGCAATTTTAATCACACCATCCTCGTAACATAAGGCGCACGAACGAACGCGAGATAAATTCTTACTGCCAATCACATTTCGGAGAGCAGCGAATGTCACTCTAGTCACGGACGATATCGAACCGCGCAATTATCATCAGAAACAACAACAACAACTTTATTTTCAGAAGGAGAGTGGGGAGGTTCATCGCCAGAGGCGAGACTCTACCCCATTGCTGGTGGGGATGTGGGGTATGAAACGCTGAGCCCCTTCACAATAACGATCGGAGTCCGATGGTGTCCAGAAATGTCAAAAGGGCTTTGAGCGCAGAGCGTCGCTGGGCTGGATTGGGCCAGGGACCAAGAAATTTCGAGAGGGAGAAGGGGCGAGGGTCCAGCTGACGAAGAGACTCGGAGAGTGCGGTTCGGGAAGGATGGTAGTGAGGGCAATGAAGAAGAGTATGCTCCAGATCCTCAAGAGCACCACAGTGGCAGCAGGTGGGAGAGTCAACTTGTAACAAGCGGTAACGCCACTGAGCTGTAAAGGCCACATCGAGGCGCATTCGGTGGATTAAGGCAGCATCTTGACGAGAGGTGTTTCGTGGCATGCGGAAAGCGAGCGTTGGATCAACTCTGCTCAACATAGAGGGGGGGGGGGATGTCGGTTGTCCATTGGCGGGAAGCCAGGGGTGTCACGAGGCGTCGCAGAATGGAAAGGCGCTCTCCTGTGAGCAGAACAATACTGGTCCGTTTCCGATACGAGAGTGCTGTTTCTGCGGCGCCGTCGGCCTGTTCATTTCCCACGACACCACAATGGACTGGAACCCACTGGAGAACTAGACTGTGGCCTGCTGCGCAGACAGTTTGGTAAGCCATTAACACATCTGTGACCAGGGGTGCGGATGGACCTCGTATGCCGGAATTTTCAATAGCTTGAAGTGCAGATTTGGAGTCTGTGAAGACTGCCCATTCCCGCGGGGTAAAGTCAGCGATGTGTTGTAGAAAGAAGAGGTTGGCATAGCGTTCCGCAGCTGCTGAGGAGGTTGGATGTGAAAGGCGTCGTCCTTGCACTACGCCTTCGGATGGTATGACGAATGCTGAGACGGACTTGTTGTTTCGGGATGCGCCATCTGTATATGCTGCCGTGAACGTAGAAAACTTCTCGTCTACCAGAGCATGAAAATGGGCTCGAAGGACTTGAGGGGGAACATGATCTTTTCTTTCCAGACGGCTCGGAAGGCTTGCGAAAGTCGGCGGTACCGGCAGAGACCAGGGGGCGTGCGGCGGTATAATGTCCTTAGCTATGAAGCCAGTGAGAGTCTGGCATGTCCTCTGCGCTACTTGATAGAAGTCGCTTTCAGGGCGGTATCGAATTTTCCTGGGGAGCGGGTGACGGGGAATGTGAGCTCGCAAACGTAGGAAATGCCGAGCCGTTTCACGTTCGCGTAGAACCTCAACCGGTAGTTCACCAGATTCAGCCAGGACTTGCCGTGTTCCAGCCATTCTTGGTACTCCGAGGCAGCGACGAAGGCTTCGAGCAAACAAAGACCGAAGGGTATTTAATGATGTTGTTGATATCCTGTGCAGGATAGGAAGGCTGTAAAGCACAGTCGCCCTCACCAACGCCGCGTGAACTGCGACCAGGGAACGCTGATCAGAGCCCCATCCTGAGCCAGAAAGATGTTGAATTGCGGGGAGCCATCGCTGCACTTTAGTTTCAAGATGTTTAATGTGTCGAGCCCAGCGCAAGTCCGAGTCGATTACCACGCCAAGGAAGCGGTGCAAGCGGTCCGGCTCAAGCTGCTTGGCACCAACCCAAACAGGGAAATTGGTCACAGCTTTGCGCGTGAAGGGGAGCTCGACGCACATTTCGGGGGAAAGGTCCATCCCAATGTGCGTGAGGTACGTGTGTACATTATTTAAAGCGAGCTGCAGGCACGCTGTATGGCTGGGCGTGATTTTCCTAGTGTCCAAAGGGCGACGTCATCGGCATACACGGAAAAGGACACTTTGCGAGGAATTAGTAGGCCGGCCATCACCACGTTAAAGAGTGTCGGACTCAGAATACTTCCTTGGGGGACTCCTTGAGGAACAGGATGCTGGGGGCTTTTGCCTTGGGACGTACGGACAGCGACAGTTCGGTCCGTAAGGAAGCCTTGGAGCCAGATGAAGAGGCGACCGGATACCCCAAACGAGCGCAAGGCGTGCAGCACACAAATGTGCGAGACGGTATCATATGCGGGATTGATGTCGAAGAAAACCGATCGGACGATCCGCCAATGGGCACGAGCATCTTGAGCTGTAGAGACTAGGTCGAGAACTGCATCCATGGAGCTTCGGTGGCGACGAAATCCACCCATTTCTTGAGGAAACGCACGTTGTTTTTCGAGCTACCAGTCGAGGCGGTGCAAAACCATTTTCTCCATCAGTTTTCCCATCCAGCTTGTCAGGCTCACAGGGCGAAAGGAGGATAGGGCATTTGGGGGCTTTCCTGGTTTCAGGATGGGAACAACCAATGCCTCCTTCCAGGAAGGTGGTAATGATCCTTGTTGCCAAGACGTATTATACACATGAAGAAGAGCTTGGAGTGACCGTCCGTCAAGGTTTCGCAGAGCGGCATAGGTGACCTTATCGGGTCCCGGGGACGAGCCGGCGTTCACAAGCTTCAACGCTGCCTTTAGCTCGATTAATGTGAAGTCGCGGTCCATAACTTCCAGTGGACGGGGCCAGTCTTGGTGGAGTTCAGCCGTCGAACTGTGGACAAAACTGCGGTGTAACGGTTTCGTCGAGGCAGCCGCCGGTGTCGTTAGTACCACACAGAAGTCTGTCGCCAGCGTGTTTTCGTCTACACCCTTAACGATAGCCAAGACCGCGAGAGGATTCTTTTGAGGGGGCGCCTCCTTGAGAGATCGGATTGTCCGCCAGATCTTCGTGGCCGGGTGAAACGGTGAAGGATTGTGACAAAACTTACACCAACTCTTCCTGTCCTCTTTCTTAATTTCTCGTGTTACTCTAGCTTTCATCCGGCAGTATTCCACAGTATCTGTAAGTTGCCCTGTACGACGTGCCGTTCTTTCTGCTCGGCGACGTAATGTCCTAAGGTGGTTAATTGCTGGAGAATGACCGACATGTCCTGTTACCCTTTTAGACATGACCGCCGCGTCCTGAATACCGCGGGTAATTGCTTGTGAGAGGCAGCATGTTGGAATCGTACAGGTCGGAAAAGGCAGCCCTCCTCCGCGCACGGTGGTCAGATAACGCCGCGGGGATGGTGGTGGGGATAAACTGGAACAGGCCCCAGCCGACACTGTATCACTTACATGGAGCTTTGGGGTTTACATGAGTTAATAAGGACGGCCGGGACTTATACCCCTGTCAGACGTACTAATTTAGTGTCACTTTCAGCGAGTACACTTGCAGTAAGTGTCATTCTTTCGGAGTCACACGGCATCTTTTAGTGACACTAAATGCAAAGTACACTTACGATGAAGTGAGTTCGCCAAACTCACTTCACTTTGCCTGCGACAATCAAGTACGTAGCCTCCACGGCAGGGATTGCGTAACAAAAAGCTTATTTTTGGAAAAGGAAAGAAACAACCCAATCGGAATTTATTTTTGGACAAATTTGTTAAGACAGCGCTGATTTGCATAAGAAAGACGTAAGGAGTTTTGGCGTGATTTACCGGTACTCTCGTTCACAGACTGCCCAGTAGATTTCGTAATCCACTTCACGGCAGCCATATTTGTTGACATTGCACGGTGGTTAAGTGTTACCGGCGAAATCGCGAAATACTCGCAGTGAAGCACTGAATAATGGAAGACAAAAAAGACAGGGCATCGTGGTCTGAGATAGAAACCTATGCTATCAGAACATGGGAGGACCAAGCGAAACGCGAAAGTGTATGCTGACATCGCGGGCCAGTTGCACGCGCAAGACATAGTAAAGACCACCAAAGAGGTGAAGAAGAAGATTGAACATTTGTCAAATAAATGTTGTGTTGGTTCGCAACAATTATATTTATGACGTTCAATCGACTTCAACTGCGAAGAAAATCTTTATGAAATGTCTCTGGACGTAAGAAAAATGATTTTACCTAGAAAGTATGGCGCATTCCCCGATGTTAGGTAGAAGTTCACGCTCGCCCATCGTCATCACCATGACTGCTTAGTGACACTTACTTATGCCGTGTAGCAGGAGCGTAGTGAAAGTGACATTACAAGACGGAGTGCACTTCAAATAAGTGACACTAAATTAGTACGTCTGATAGGGGTATAAGAATGCGGCCCATACAGCGCTCTAGTCGTGGGTGCTCACGCGTTAGGAGGATGACACGTATGAAGAAAAGTGCATATGCATCGCCCCTTCTCCCAGCCGATCGCACGGAGCGTGCTCAAACGGATTCGGAGAACTCTTACATTTGGACAGTAGACATCTCGAATGGCCCTATCTGTTGAACGCTTCATGTCATCTATTGCTTTTGCTTTTTTTGTTGCGTGTTAGCGCCGCGGAGCAACCGTGGCTATCAGCGGCGTACAGATGTGGGCAGACTGAGTGAGGACAGCAGGACGGAGTGGGTGGCTGGGGGATTAGTGTGCGTCCTGGGCCGACTTCAGGAGGAACAGTGCCGACATTCGTCTAGAAACTCTTCGGAAGACCCAGGGAAAACCTGAGACAGCACAGCCGGTGGTAGGATTCGAACCCACCACCTCCCAGTCTTCAGCGCGGCCTTGGAACGAGCGGACGCCTTAACCCACTCGGTTCATGCCGCTGGTTCATCTATTGTGTTAACGCTCAATGATTTTTGCGCTTGTACTGGACCCTCCCAGTTCTACAGGACAGAAGGCTGTAAAAGTTTTCTGCGAGAACATTGTTCTGTGTACCGGTACAGCGGTGACTGTACTGTCAGGGACACTTCTAACTTTCTACTCGTTTCCGTGGTCTCGCTCCGATAAGCGCCACGCTGCAGGCAAGGTGGGAAACAAAAAGTGGACTTGTCCGGGGGTGGCCGGGTGCCGGAGAGGTATCGCATTGCCGCACGAAGGTGTTGGAAAGAATGTGTAAAAATAATAAAGAAAAAACGTAACAAAAGGAAAGCAGACGGTGTGAGAGGGAATTATATATCACTACCTTAATCTGTTGTCACGCGCCGTGCCCTGTTTTGTAAAGAGCAAGAAGATCGCGCTTTGTTATCGCGTCTGCTTTCCCTTCCCAAGCAGCACAATGCACTGAAAGTCGAGTGCAATAGGGGTGGAGGAGTAGGTGGAAGACCTTGAACAGATTGTTGAAACTAAGGAACATTCATAAGACACACACCGTCCACCCCTATTGCACTCGACTTTCAGTACACTGTGCTGCCTGGGTTGTTACGTTTTTCTTTGTTTTTTACTCAGTCCTTCCAACGCCTTCGTGCGGTAATGCGATACCTTGTCGGCACCCGGCCACTCCCGGACGAGTCCACTTTTTGTTTGCGAGCTTGGCCGCTAGCATGGCGCTTATCAAAGGGAGGTCACGGAAACGAGTAGAAAGTTAGAAGTGTCCCTGAGAGTGCCTCGAGCAATTTGTGCGATGTGCATGGAGGCACAGGCATACTTTTGTGGCAACCTGCAGAAAATGTGCAGGTCGACGATCTAATGTGTCAATAGGTAATGGGACAGATCGTCCTATATGTTCGTGTCCTTTTTCTTTAGTTCTCTCAGACGACTTCAAACTGCATCTCGGACAGCTCGTAAGGTTCCTTGTGTCTCCGGAAAAGTTGGTGCCGAAAACCATAAACGGTGCTCTCATCAAATGCCATGAGTTCGTTCGTATATTTCAGGTGATGTATCTCCTCTCACTCTATTGTTGTCCGTTGTTCAATTATTTAGCATACTTCTCCCTCAAAGATAAGCCGTAGAACATGGTGCAACACACAGGACACTACAGCATCGTAATAACGCACACTATAATAAGAATTCAGCTCAAGTGATATTCGACAGTCAGTAAAAGAGGACACACCTGTCACATTCGTCGGACAGAAGGTGTTGTCTTACTGTCCAGATATCAACATTGTCGTGAACGCGCACGTGGTGCAATTTTATTTCTGCGTGTTCGGATGTTTACTCCTACAAAACGAATACACAGGACTGGAAACCCTAACCGTGGTAGCTGTGACTACATTTGTGTTTGTTTTTGTGGTGTTGTAAGTGGTAAAGCATACCAATAATCGAACCAATCAATAAACAGTGGAGGAAACCAAATGAAGCCGGGTCACGTGCATACATACCAGTATACACCTGCCAACGAAAATGTAGGACCTTATTGCGATTTGTTGGCCCGCTGCAGCATGGTAAATACGGGAAATGCATGTGTGTCAATGGGACGCACAGTCAGACCAGGTCCCTTTTTCTCCGTTTGGGATTTTTCGAGTTATCCCCTTACTGGATACAGAGGTTCAATAGTAAGCCGCCGAAACTGTTTCTCCAAGATTCTGTATGAATCCATGTTGAAGGTGTGGTAGACTAGTTACTTGACCTTGGTCACCATCGATTCCAACATATTGTGTCAGTTTATTATTGGCTACCATGGTGCCACTAGGTGATTAGGTCGTACCTGATCTTAACCTAAAGTAATATTGTTTCAGATCTACTTCGCCGTTTTTGAAGAAGGGAAGCTGCAAGAACCCCAGTCTCTGTTCAATGTAAGTAATGTTGAATACGTCAACCGCTTACAGGAACCGTAAGCTGAATGACAAAACTGTAGAAACCGTACGAAGGGTATTTCTTCAGGGTCGAGAGCCGCCGCTATTTGGAACAGAGACAGCTGTTCTTCTGGGCACCGTCCTCATCATTGGCGTGGTATTTAAAGGGTTAGGTATGACGTGTTAAAGGTTCATGCGAATTGTGGGTCAACAACCCGGAGGGAAGAAAGGTGCCTTACAGGCCATTACGGCCGGAGCGAATGGCCGCTTTGATAGAGTGTGGAGGGGATTATGTGAACGGAGTGACCTAGGCTCCAGACCGGTTACACAAATGGGAGGTTCACGAACAAGGGGACGAGACGGAACAGCATGCAGGAATTGCCACAGTTCCGGAAGAGAAGGAGGTTAGTGGTTACGTGGGGAGATATCCAGAGCAAGGAAAGAGATATATATATATATATATATATATATATCTTTCCTTGCTCTGGATATCTCCCCACGATATATATATATATATATATATATATATATATATATATATATATATACATACAGGGTGTCCCAGAAAACGTGTCATTGAATTATAATTAAAAAAAACTACGCCACCTAAAATCATGTGGTCAACGGCATTTGTTCCTACTAGGTTTTTGCCACCTCCTGATGTGAATGTCGTGTAACGTAAGTTTAGCTATGTAAATTTTTGCGAACTGAAGTCCGAAATTTGCGATGTAAAGGTCACTTTTTACCCCATAAATGTGAAGAGCGTGTCAAATTTTTTCAAATTAATGATAATTGACAGGGATATTCAGGGGCTATCCCATCAGAAAAAATAGCTGAACATCATGCTCTACGGAGCTAGCGCGCGAGAAGTTTTTCAGCGCAATCCTTGTCAGTCGGACGAAAGGAGGTCGGAAACCCAGCCCACACCTGCAACGCAGAAAGAGATAACACAGTTATGGCTTATCGCGTCCGACTTTCGCTGAGATCGCACTTTCCCATTTCCCAATTTCAGGAACTGTCACTTTTTCTACTATCGCTCGTTCGGCTGGGTTTGGAACCTCCTTTCGTCGGACTGAGAGCGATTGCGCTCAAAAAGTCGTCGCGCGTTATGGTTCTGTGCTGCGAAAAGCATGATGCTCGGCTATTTTTTTCCGATGAGATAGCTCGTAAATATCACTGCCAATTATCATGAACTTGAGTGAATTCGGCACGCTCTTCATATTGGCGGGGTAAAAAAGTGACCTTTATCTGGCAAATTTCCAGGTTCAGTTCGCGAATATTTACATAATTAAACTTACGATACATGACATTCACCCAGGAGTCTGTAAAAACCTAGTAAGAACAAATGCCGTTGACCGCGTGATTCTAGGTGGCGTAGTTTTTTTAATTATAATTCAATGACACGTTTTCTGGGACACCCTGTATATATATATATATATATATATATAATGTGTAACCACCTACGCATCTTTTGTCCTGTCGAAGACAGTGCCACTGTCGAAACGTCGACCTCTTGCCCATTTTAGTTCTTAACGTCTCCCTATGTAATAAACTAGTGTTTGTAACTTCCCAAAAATCTGTTTCCGTGTCTTTTTCTGCAACTTCTGTAAAACGTCGTGGCCGTTTGATAATCCTTTTACCTCAACCTATATATATATTTATGTATAATGGAGGAAAAAAAGCCATTAAAGAAGCAAGTAAATAACGCTAGATGTGTTTGAAATTCAAAATTACAGATTAAGATGGCTTTTATGGCTGCACGCAGAGATACAGATAATCATGGAACGATGCGACAGTACCAGAGGACACGTGTTTCGCCGTGTTTGCGGCTCGTCAGCTCTGGGTAGCTGCCCATCGTTCGGAAATGGAAAACCAGGGGTCGCTCAGCGAGCGATATGCACCTGGGAGGGTGACTGAGCACTCCTCAATGCCACAGTGCAAGCCAGTGAATTATAATGAGGGGGAAAAAGCGATTAAATAAACAAGTAAATGACACTAGACGTGTTTGAAATTAAAAAATACAGATTAAGATGGCTTCTATGGCTGCACGCAGAGAAACAGATACTCCTGGAACGATGCGACAGCACCAGAGGACACGTGTTTCGCCGTGTTTGCGGCTCGTCAGCTCTGGGTAGCTGCGCATCGTTCGGAATTGGAAAACCAGGTGTCGCTCAGCGAGCGATATACACCTGGGATGGTGACTGAGCACTCCTCAATGTATATATATATATATATATATATATATATATATATATATATTCACCGTCTTGGCTTCATGGCAGAATACGTTGGATGTGTTAGTCCTTGAATTACGTCAAAACCACGGCTTCCCTCAAAGGTATCCACGTTGGACATGAAAAATTTACCGGTCTTCTGCGCTCTGCAACTTGATGCACAGTTGTAGGTGGTCCATCTGGTTTCTTTTTTTTTCCACGACGAAAAAAACGCATGAAATGCATGAGAGACCTACGATGGCTTTCAGAGTATTCCCAGCCTACACGTATTTCTCAATGTCAATGTCACTGTTTCTTCCTTCATGTATTTCCGCGCGCTGAATAAATAATTGGTATTAGAAGCGCAATGTAGGCTACCGATTATGGCAGATTTCCTAACTGACGTGGCCATTCATCCTCTCGTCACCAGTATGTCTACATGCCGAAGCAAAGTACGGCAAGCAGAAAACGACAAACACCACCACATACCGACATTGCAAAATTCTAGCGTCGTGACAACAGACTTTTGGCAACAGGTTCACAACGACACAGTGATCGGCGACGACGAGATACGAAAAATTAGAGATGCCGGAGCATGATAGTAACAGCTGAGAAAGCATTCAAAGACGAGAGTTATGCTGATGATGATGATGATTGGGATTTCTAATGGCGCAAAGGCAACTTTGGCCCGAGCGTTATGCAAATATCGCCTCCCATATTTGAACTTTATTGGCAGGGTTATGTCGCCAGCCGAAACACGCTACAGCACCTTCGGACGTGAGCTCCTCGCCGCCTACCTGGCATGCAGACACTACCGCCATTTTCTCGAGGGCCGCCCGTTCGTGCTGTACACCGACCACAAGCCTCTCATGTTCGCCCTGCGATCGGCCTCCCTCAACCACTCGCCTCGTGAAACCCGCCACATGTGCTACCTCTTGGAGTTCACGACCGATGTGCGACACGTCGCAGGCGAAGACAATGCCGCTGCCGACGCACTCTCGCGGCCGGACGTCAATGCTCTCCATCCGCCCCCCGCGGTCGATTTGGACGGCATCGCCCAGGCGCAACAGGCAGATGAAGAGCTCGCCGCCCTTCGTTCATCCCCCGCCTCATCCACCACTTTTCGGGAGATCTCGCTCCCCGGTTCGACGGCAAGTCTATGGTGCGACACCTCTACTGGTACCCCGCGCCCTTTCGTTCCCCTGGCCTTCCGCCGGCATGTTTTCAACGCCCTCCACTCGCTGTCCCACCCTGGCGTGCGCGGCACGCAAAAGATCGTCGCAGAGCGCTACATATGGCCTCGCATGAATGCCGATGTCCGTGACTGGGCGCGGGCCTGCCTAGCCTGCCAGCGGTCCAAAATCTACCGCCACACCATCTCGCCTCCATCGCGGTTCCTTCCGCCAGATGCACGTTTCGACCAGGTCCACATCGACTTGGTCGGCCCGCTTCCTCTGGCCAAAGGCTACCGCTACCTGCTCTCGTGCATCGACCGCTTTACCCGCTGGCCGGAGGTAACGCCGATTCCTGACATCACGGCAGAGACGGTGGCCCACGCATTCCTCTTCTCCTGGGTTTCCCGATTCGGCGTCCCGTCCACTGTAACCACGGACAGAGGACGCCAGTTTGAATCGGCCCTCTTCCGTCACCTGTGCAGCGCCCTCGGAACCCATCACATCCGAACCACGGCCTACCATCCGGCTGCCAACGGCCTGGTCGAGCGCCTTCATCGGCAGCTCAAGGCGTCCCTCCGCGCCACTGACCACGGCGACACAACCTGGCCCGAGCGTCTACCCTTCGTCCTGCTTGGCCTTCGCGCCGCGATCCGCCAGGATGACTGCAGCGCGGCCCACATGGTCTACGGCTGCCCGCTCCGCCTTCCCGGAGCATTCTTCACCCCATCGGCCCCGCTCGTGCACGACCCTTCCTCCTACATCGACCGTCTCCGCCAGCTCTTCCGGGACCTCAAGCCCACGCCTACCCGCTCCGCTCCCGCAACACGCGTGTTCGTGAGCCCCGACCTTAATCAAGCCACCCACGTCTTCGTCCGCCGGGACGCTGTGCGCTCCAGCTTGCAGCCTCCCTATGACGGCCCCTACAGGGTCATCTCGCGAGCCGGGAAGTTTTTCCGCCTCGATCTTCCACGGGGACCTGACACTGTGGCCATCGACAGGCTTAAGCCCGCATTCCTGGAGTCTGCACCTCTGGTATCGCCCGACCAGCCCTCCCTACGTCCGTGCTCAGCTCCTGTCTCCGGCATTCCTTCCCCTCCACGTCGAGTGCATTGGGCGCCGCAGCTCGCACACTACGAGCCGCCCGCCGCCTCGGGTCCGCCTCCTGCACTCCTTGGCCTCGGCGCCCGACCTTTCCGCCAACCTCGGCCCTCCTCGCCAGCCCTGTCATCCGCCACGGGGGGGAGCCCTGTAGCAGCAGCGTCATAATCATCACCAGCACCGCCATCGGTTACGCGCAGCACTGCGCGTGACCCGAGCTTTCGTTTTCGGTTCATCGCCATTAACCGTCATTAAACCCATCAACCTCAGTAGAGCCTGGTCGCCTCATTTCTCGCTCTACAACGCCTTCCTTAACTAGATTAACTTGTATAGTTGAAGTACCAGTGTTGTCGGCGACAGCCCTGCAGGCGGTGCAGGCCTTAGGGCAGTTGTGTAGGTTGCTCTGTCGTTGGACATTGCTCCAGACGGCACTCATCGAAGCGCGATTGAAGAGGACGTCTTTGATGGTGTCGGAAGTTAAAAAAAGAAGAACTTCAACGTGGGAGTGCTGTCTCCGCATGTGTGGCGTACGATGCAACGGAACCTTCTCCGGACCGCAGCTCGCTATTGATTGCAGTCGCGGAGAGCGGGTGACAGATACGATGAGACGTGCAATCCACCTCGGGGTCCCGCTGTTGAAGGTTACGGTACTAGCAGAATCCTGCTATAGTCGACTAGTGTGTGACGGCTCGAAATGGCAGCTCTAGTCACGACACAGCGCAGGAAGCGAGGGCTTTGCACAAATTATTTCTACATTGTTACACGTAACTCAATCCAACGTGCTGTACTGACTGGCATATTTCCAACATTCCCTGGCCTACAGTAAACATAATCGCGTCAGCTAGTGCAATGGCGTTACCTTCACTTCACACGCAGTAGTAGATGAGGCAATGAAACATAAAGCGAATATACGATACAGCCCGGCAACGCTCCGTTGAGTACTGTTAATTCACTGACTTCATCATTCAATACGTGTCTTCACACGTGTCTGTTGCCACGGTAACCAAGGTTACATCACGTTCTGCACGCGATAAAACGTATATGTGTGCGCCGTTCTTAAGCTACGGTGCCGGCAGGAGGTAATCGCTAAACGAAAAGTAACTTCAGCAAGTGTTCTTCCGTGTCGTGTTTGTCCTCCCCGCCGTGTTTCGGGTTCTTTCTGTCACAATGTACCAGCTCGCACGCATCCTTGCTCTTCTACCATTCATGTCCCCAGAGCAGTACACGAACCATTACAAAAATATATGCCCCGTATTGGCCGCATAATGTTGGCGAATGTTTTCGCAGGAACTTAACTGCGGGGTCCTGGCAGGTTGGAGAGAATGACAGTGCCATCAAAAGACTAAAAGAAAAATATGACGAATTACGATACATTTATGTTAGTGACCTTGAGGAAAGCGCCGAATAGGACTTTAGAGAGCAATACAGGACATAAATCTGCTACTCAGTCTGCCTATGCTGGCACAGGGTTCATAGACATTAGTTATGGGCCTTTAATACCTCTTATACCGGAACGTAATGGATACGCAATCCTCTGTGACTATTTTATCTCGTCGCATCTTTGACACTTAACCTTTGTTTTTTCAGGCCACAGCATACCTCTATAACAAAAAAATATTGGACGAACTCATTGATATGTACAAAACAGAGATGCAAGAGGTAAGTCTACCCATGCGCAGTAAAATATATCAGAATTGAATAGTGTGTAGAGCCAGGTAATCTGATTGTACGTCGTTTCGCTTGTGAAATAGTGTAGCTTTCGGGCTTCGAGTTTGAAGCTAAAGAGGTCGACGTACCTAATTGTGTATCACGACGCTCGCGAGAGTTTCATGCCCTCCTGACCAACCTAGCGTAATGTCCGTGTATTTACACGAGCGACATACCCCCTGAAGCGGATGGTGCGAAAAAACGTCATAGCTTTCTGCTGTCGCGTGAGCGTGAGCGCCTCCTCTATTACTTAATGCCTCTCCAATTGGTCAGGGGTGCCGTACTGCGCATGCGTATAAATTCACGTTCTCTGGTTTGAGGGCGCCACTACCCTACACCCAGGTCCGACGCGCGCTGACGTCACCTGCCGCAAATGTTCGTGTTTTGATGTTTTCTTTGTAATCACTCGCAAAGAGGTGCTTGGAAGCAGTTGGAAGCACTGTTCGGCTCCCAATCTTTCCTCGCTATCACTTTCTACCACTCCTCTCGTAACGCGAGATCCGCAGGCACCTCGTGAAACGATACCCCTTGCTCCTTTTTCTTGGTCCCAGAAGTAAAAAAAATGCAGAAGGCAGTACCGCATTTTTCGAAAACGTTCGAAACCGCGCTTACCGAAGTCAGACAAGAAAGCATAGCAGACGACAAGGGGTATAGGGAATGTGGCGCCCTCCACGCGCCCTCCGCGGGAAAGGGAAGCGACTCTGCGCATCTGCCAATGGACAGGCATTGAGTAATAGAGGAGGCGATGGACAGAGACGCAAGATGTTCCGTAGCAGACGACAGGAAGACACGCTAATGGTATCGTCTGCCAAGTGTCGTCTGCTTTAATGCGCAGTACGCCACTGCCGATATGCCGCACCGCGTGAATGCTCAAGATAACACGGGGCGGATCTTCGGCTCTGTGAGCACCGTTTTCGCATTTGCTTCCACTACAATATCCCGTGCGGATATCCTCGTGTGAATACATGGTTGTCTCAAAGATCTTCTAGTTTTCACTCTCGCGCAGGGGCTCCATTTTGTGCTGTGGTGCGCATAAGATGACCCACTGCGGCACCCGTGACGCTATCGATCGTCTCGCACAACTGGTGCTGGGTTTCCGATATCATGGAATAAAAATTCTTAGGGGCACCACAAGAATGCTACCGCATTAATAAACGCTCACGTGAAGTGGGTGAGGGACGGACGGATGGATGGATATGTAAAGAAAAATACAGAGTGTTCACTTCTTCTCTGACGTAATTTTTATTTAAAAAATGTACGAGAGCACCATGGATGTCGGTTTTGCAGTTGCGCTCTATAGAGTAAATCATTTTGCACCTTTAGTCGCTCAAAACATGTGTATTCTTATAAAAACACTTTTCTGTGTCGCAGACTCAAGAAAAAAGTGCAGGAAAAGCACTACTAAAGGTGTAATACTAGCATGCACCGGATTTTACACAATGTCAATCGTTAACGGTGTAAAGTGAGGCGCTGAAAGAGGTGTTTACGTCCAATACACTTTTTTTTTCACCCATTTGAACTAGGGATGCGGTGTTCAAATTGGTGTTTTAATTCGTGACAGAAACAAATTATGCTGGTATCACAGCTCCGCTCAGCAAGTACGCACATTATAGACGATAACCTGAGTTAAAAACAAAGTACTTGACAGGGTAACGTTAGGAATTTAGCTGGTACTTTTGACTCGTTGCAGGCGTACGTGTGTATTGCAAACACGCCGTCCCGTCACCGTTGCAAACGTTTTCCGCCCCAGTACACTTAAAGGGACTATCGCATCCGGGAACGTATGTACGATACCGAAAGGGTAGTGTTCTTCACCACTTCAGAGTCAACTTTGCCAAATTTCTCTTCCGAAAACAGCTTACATATTAAGTAGACGAGCTTTAAAGGTCCGCATTCCATCTACAGCCACGACGATGATGACGTAAGCCAGGCGCACGAATTGGAGCGCAGCGCAGGCGATTGTCTCCGAGATCGTCTGCTTGTCGTTCGCATCGCAATATACTGAGTGAAAAGTCCTCGGTAAATACGCTGACTTTCGCTTATCAGTGAGAGTGCAGACGTAACCATGTTACGTGAAACACGGCGTTACGCTCCTGGCTGTACGAACACGTTCAACGTTAACCAGAAACAACATTCCGCGAGCCGGTAACAGAGAAGTCGCCGTCCCCTAGCATTCCGCCTCGCCCGCCCGCCTGTCGGTCGGTTGCCAAGGCTACCAAGGTCCCTCCGGCCGCTCAGTGGTTGGTATTCTCCATGTCAAAGGGCGCGCTGTGATTGG
Source organism: Ornithodoros turicata (assembly GCF_037126465.1). Classification (NCBI taxonomy): domain Eukaryota; kingdom Metazoa; phylum Arthropoda; class Arachnida; order Ixodida; family Argasidae; genus Ornithodoros; species Ornithodoros turicata. The sequence goes on from NC_088201.1 coordinate 229,359,431, forward strand.
CCTCGTCCGTGTGACGTTACCAGAGAGGGAATCCAGGAATGCGTCGTCTGCTCTTGCCAAGTTTTATATCAAACTACACAGGAACAACGCTGCCAATTCGCGTCGGGTTTTCGGCGTTATTATCAGTGATGAACGAGGAGTAAAGAACCACTACAGTTTCGGAATCGACCGGGACGGATGCGATAGTCCCTTTAAAGGTACCGTAAAGCAGCAGAGGCCGAATTTCATTTAGCCTGGCTATTCGATAGTCCAAGCCGTCAGTACAAAAACGGCGCAAATTTCATTCCAATCGGTGGTGCAGTTACTTATAAAATTAAAATTAAAGATTACGGGCAACACTGTATTAGTATTCGGATGGGATCCGTACTCTCAGCAGCGTACGGCGGCAACCACTTTGCATGCGCATAACACTGGGCCCGAAAGTCGAACAGCGCTGCGTTTCTTTTTGATTTGATTTCCCAAAAAAACACTAAATAGGGGTCTCTGCTCTCCCATGGAAATATGATACGAAATAGTATAGCCACCAAAAGAACAAAACGCGACAAAATAGTGCTGCATACATAATACATATTCGACAGTGTTGCCCACTGCACAGAGGGTTGTTTGACACCAGGCGTCGCGCTGCTGCACTACGCCGGATTATTCGTGATAAATTAAAAATATTTAGAGAGCGTTGTCGGTCGTACGGTTGCATAAGTATCCTTGCTGGAATTTTGATTTGCGAATGTTCCGACACTGCGGTGACCGGGAATGCATGGGGTTGAGCGCGTCCTGCGTGTCGTACTTAGCGATATACAATCCCAACCAAAGCGCAGACGTCAGAGACCTCACAGATGCCTCCCTTCCAGTCAACAGCCGTAAGCACCTGTTTTCTCGTGTGCTGATTCACTGGCAGCGGTGAGGTCTGTGACATCAGAGCCGTATAAGTTTTGGTATCCACGGAGCCAATTTTCGCATCCTCCTCGCTCTGAAACTTTCACGCAGGGTTATACATATAAAAAGCACCGTTTTTACGTTTGTCTGGGAAAACCTGGGGTGACCTGTCTGTCGCAATCCCTTTAACGCAGGATAATGATCACACAGTTCTATCAAACTAAGTGACGTTCAAATATTCATCAACGACTACCAGCGAATACCGCGTGAGTACAGCCACAGACATGAAGTACATGCGCCGTGCCCGTCCATATTCGTTTGCAGGACAGCCCCACGTGCATGCCGAGTCTAGTTTTTCGTGATGCAAACGTGTCATTCTTCTTCTCAGTTGCAATACACCGATCATGTATACTTTGCAGGCAGTGCCACACTGGCAAGGCGTACGCTAATGCATAAAAGAAGGCGCTACGTGCAACGTACACTTCGAGGGGAGCGCACCGCCGGCGCACACTGGCCCCGAAAAATATTATCCAAAGCGCTATAACAGGCTTAGATCCTAGGGACAAGCCGGGAAGCGCATCCTTCCTCGCTGCCGATGTCACAAGTGCATTGCGTTGCACACTGACTAAGACATAACCACAGGGCCGACGAAGCCCGTTGTTGCCAGATATAGAAGAATATTGTATATTATGTGATCGTGTGCATTGGCTCTAGGTATGACTGCAGACTCATTGACTGCATGAGTCTGTTTCGATGTTTCAGGCCCTTTCAACCTGCAGTCTGAAGGAGATTAAAGAAAAGCACGAGAACATGAGATCTAAGTGTCTGGATAAACTAGGAGCAAGCCGTATCATGGGCGGGAACATTCAAGAATTACGGCAACATCTTGCAAAGGTAATCATAAATGGTAAACTTTTTTGTCCATCCCAGGTGCTCATGAAGTGTAAACGTGCGCGTATCTAGGTGTGTACTGCACCATATGAACAGCACTGTGGTATTAGTTAGTCGCGGTTAGGCAACCTACTTACGTTATGCGCCCTGCAATTGCTTTCCATAGACTGAGCCTAAAGAGCTAGCAATCTGCGCAGATAGCGGAAAGGGAAACTATTTTAGTTTCGTCGCAGGGGCGCTGCTCTGCCACACTGCTGGTGGTGATGTGGGGAATGAAATAATGATTACCTTCAGAATAAGGATCGAAGTCCTATGGTGTCCAAAGGAGTCGAAACAGCTTCCAGCGCATAACTTTGGTGGGCTGGATTTGACCATGGACCACGTAATATCTGGAAGAGTCAACTTGTCTCGAGTGGTAACACCACTGCGCTGTAAAAGCCAAATCGAGTAGCATTTGTCGAATTAATGCATGACATTGACGTGAGTTGTTTCATGGCATCAGGAAAACGAGCGTTTGATCAACTCTTCCCAGCATTGATGCGAAGAGTCAGTCAAGGAGAATGTCAGTTGTTCATTGGCGAGAAGCCAGAGGTGTCACCAGACGTCGAAGAAGGGAACGACGCACTCCTCTCTACAGGGCAATGCTCGTCTATGCAGCAGACGGGAGAGCTGCTTCTGCAGCGCAATCGACCCGTTCATTCCCTACTCACCACAATATGCCGGAACCCAGTAGAGAGGCACCCTGTGCCCTGCTTCGTACACAAGGTGGTAAGCCGTTAACACAACCGACAATAGAGGGCGGATGAGTCTGGTTTGCCAAGGTTTGGAGTGCAGATTTTTAGTCAGTGAACACTGCCCGTTCCTGCGGGGTAAAATCAGCGATGTGCTGCAGAAAGAAAAGGATTGCATAGAGTTCCGAAGCTGACGATGAGGTTGGATGCCAAATGCATCGTCCTTGCACCACACCTTCGGATGATATTACAATAACGACAACAAATGTATTGTGAGATGATGAATGGGGAGTTTCATCGGCAAGGGAGATAATCTACCCCATTGCTGGTGGTGACGCGGCGAATGAAATAATGAGACCCTTTACAATTAGGATCAAAGTCCTATGGTATCTAGAAAGGTGAAGCGAGCTTTGAGGGCAGGGCGTTGTTGGGCTGAATGCGAACAGGGACCAAGCAATTTTGTGAGAGAGAAGGGGCGAGAGTCCAACTCGTTAAGGGATCCGGAGAGTACGGCTCGGGAAGGTTCGTAGTGTGGGCAATAGAGAAGAATGCGCTCTAGATCTTCTACAGCACTGCAGTGACAGCATTGAGGGTAGTCAACTTGTTTCAAGCGGCGACGCCACTGTGCTGTGAAAAGTGCTGCGCATTCGATTAACTAATGCGGCATCTTCACGAGAGGTATGCCGAGGCATGCGAAAAGCGAGCGCTGCATCAACTCTGCTCAGCATGGCTGGGGGAAGAATGTCAGCGGTCCATTTGCGGGAAGCCAGAGGAGACACGAGGCGCGGAAGAACGGAACAACGATCGCATGTGAGCAGCGCAATACGCGTCCGTCTCCAAGAGGAGAGAGCTGCTCCAGCGGCGCTGTCGGCCTGTTCAATCCCTTCGACATCGCATTGGGCTGGGACCCATTGGAGAACCAGCGTGTATTCTGGTTCGTAGACAAGGTTGTAAACCATTTGCACATCCATCACCAACGGTACAGATGAGCCTCGGATGCCAGGATTTGCAATTGCTTGCAGCGCAGATGTAGAACCAGTGAACGCGACCCATTCCCGCGGGGGTAAAATCAACGGTATCCTGTAGAAAGTATAGTATGGCATAGAGCCCCGCGGCGACTGGATGGGGTTTCATGAGAAAGGAGATCTCCTTCCACTATGCCTTCGGATGAGATGACGGATGCCGAGGCGAACTTGCCATTTCGAAATGCGCCATAGGAGTACGCTGCGGCAGAGGTACAAAACTTCGCGTCTACCACAGCATAAAAATGGGCTCTAAGGACTTGAGGGAGAACCTGATCCTGGACGTCCGGAAGACGTACGAATGTGGGTGACACAAGCAGAGACCAGGGGGCGTCCGGCGGCGTGACGTCGTTAGCTATGAAGCCAGTGAGAGCTCGGCGTGTCCTCTGCGCTACGCGTTGGAAGTCACTTTCAGGACGGTATCGAATTTTCGTGAGGAGTGGGTGACGCGGTCGAGCCGTTTCAGGATCACAGAGAACCTCCACCGGGAGTTCACCAGCTCCAGTCAGGACTTGCCGTGTTTAAGCCATCCTTGGAACTCCAAGGCTGCGACGAAGGCTTCGGGCGAACAGGATCCGAAAGGTATTTAATGACGTTGTGGAAATCATGTGCAAATTTGGATGGCTGTAAAGCAGTCGCCCGCACCAAAGCCGCGTGAACGGCCAGAAGGTAGCGCAGATCACAGCCCCATCCTAAGCTCGAAAGATATTGAATTGCAGACTGCGAGGATTCCACTGCATTGCTATGGCCGTACAAATTCATCATGCTGAGGTAAAGATAATGCATCTAATGCCAGAAGCGCTTGAACCCCGGGCAGTTGCGACGCATCAGGAAATACAGAGAGAATTGCCTTGACTGCCGCGAGTCGCATTATGGCCTGAGTACCTAGTGCGCCAGAAAAACCTAAATCAGATCAGATCAGACTGCCGCGAGTACTGCAGAGAAGGGTGTCAGAGAAGGCACAGTTTCGGTGATTGATGGTGGTAACTGTCTTCTCATGCCTGCTGGTTCTGTCACACTGGCATAAATGCGTATAATCTGCCTTGATGGATCAGGGGGTGTTGAGTGACCGCTTCTGATGGGCTTGGCCGCGATAGTGCTATGCAACCTTGGTTCGCCTTGTGCAGACCGAGGTACGAGTGCAGGAAAGTCGTGTTCCAGGTTTGAACCAGGCGTCACCGTGGCTCTACCAAACCTGGGAGCTTCAGACGGAAGTCTTAGTATCCGATCTCGGTGTCTTTTTGTGGTGGCGGTGGGGCATGAAGAGAAAGATGGATGGCCGGATTTACAGATAGCACATGTTGGCTCTCTCTTGTTGTTACAGTCTGATCTGCAGTGAGGTCCAAGCGCATATGCCACCCCTAGTATCACCTCGGCAACTTCAAGCAATATGGCAAAATCGTTGTCGGTTATAGCACTGCATAAGGCCTTCTATGTATTCACGGATGATGAAGGCGTGACATCCGAGGACAATTCGCTGTGGAAGAGGGATTCCCGCCAAGGCAGTTACGAAGGCTTCGATCAAACACGGCCCGAAGGGTATTTAATGATGTTGGAAAGCTGTGAAGCACAGTCGCCCTCACCAAAGCCGTGTGAACTGCTAGAAGGGAGTGCTGACGCAGCCCCACCCTGAGCCAGAAAGATGCTGAACTGCGGGAAGCCATCGCTGCACTTTGGTTGCAAGGTGCTTAATGCGGCGAACTCAGCGCAGGTCTAAGCTAATGACCACGCCGAGGAAACGATGGGAACGTACAGGCTCAACCTTCTTCGCACCAATCCAGAGATGGAAATTTGTCATAGGCTTGCGGGTGAAAGGGAGCTCTAGGTACTTTCGGGCGCAAGGTCCACCCACGCCGTGTCAGCCACTCATGGACATTATTTAACGCCAGCTGCAAGCGGCGCTGACCGGCTGGTCGCGATTTTTCCACTGTCCAAAGGGCAACGTCATCTACATACATTGAGAATGCTGCTCTTTGAGGAATTATGGATTTTGTACCCGTCAACACCACATTAAAGACACACAATGCTTCCTTGACGAACATGATGCTTAGGGCTTTGACCTCGGGATAGATGGACAGCCAGGGTTCCGTCCACAAGGAAGTATTGGAGTCAGCAGAAGTCTCCACCGGATACACAAAAAATTTGCAAGGCGTGCAGTACAGAAATGTAGAGACACCTTCACCGTCTCACACAAGGAGTGAAGGGAATGGCCTCTGGAGGTCGCAGTGAAAAATAATAGGAAAAAACGGTGTTCCTTCACGATTTTTTTGTGGACGATCTATTGGACGGATTTTTGTTCTGAAATCGGCTATGGCACCAGATGTTCTCATTGGGACAATTTCGTGGGTTTTATAATTCAAAGAGTTAATTATTGAAGTCTAGTTAGGACATTTGCTTAAGAGTTTGATGATGCCCTCCTAAGGAGCGCCCTTCCGCATTTGCTATATTGCAGATGATTTCATCTCGAAAAAAGTGCTATATATATATATATATATATAAACTGTTCGCATTTAGCTGGGACACCCTGTCTACGCTTGTAATTGCACGCGAAGTATGAAGCGGAATCAAGGGGTGGTCACGTCATTTCCATTAGAATTTTGAAAGTTACCTAGTTTGACTTCTTTCCGGCGGAATACACGACAAAAGCAGACGCCCGATTTTGAGAGTATGCCAGAATTTCCTCTTCGGAAAAACGAGAAAGCACCGTGAAGGGGGAACGAGGACGAAAACCTGACGAGGACTTGACGAAAGGAATGCCGCGGCCTTGCGATCGCCTCACAGCGTTGCGATGCGTCAGGACGCCGCACTTCTCAACTCACTCAATTCACTCCTCCTGTAAGGAAGTGACGTCACGCTGTTGGTGTCTCCCCGGCTGCTGAAGCAGCGCTGGTATTTAAAATTAGTTTCTTTGGCATCTAAGGGACCAAGCACATTGTCGGCCTATGCCGAATATAGATGGGCAGAAATCCAGCGAGCCGGTAGAGAAGTACGAAGGGGTGTCTGCCTCATGACAGAAGCCGCCGATATAACAGAGACTGTTCATCATTGGCATGATATTTAAAGGGTTAGGTGTGACGTGTTTAAAGGTTCATGCGAATTGTGGGTCAACAGCCCGGAGGGAAGAAAGGGTCCGTACGGGTTTTTACGGCCGCAGTGAATGGCCGTTTTGTTGCAGTGTGGGGGGATTATGTGAATGAAGTGATGTAGGCTCCAGACCGGTAACAGAAATGGGAGGTTCACGAACACGGGGACGAAACGTGCTGCGCTTCCGACCAGTCTCGGCTACGTACGACGTCTCACAGCTGTGACACTTACAAAAAATATCGCTTTGCGATTTGCGGGCACTTGCCTTTAGGCTTGCAAAGGAGATAGGCGACGATTTTTACTCCCAAAGGCAGGCTAGCCCTGCGGACAGTGTCTGAGACACCATTCACGAAAGGCGGTACTACATTTTTTATGAAGTGTTGCTGGTGGCTACGGTTGCCGAGCAACTGGTTGATGGTGTTGTTTTCGGAAGTGTACGACTCAGAAGCAAGGTGATCTGCACGGTCCAGTAGGGTTCGCACAACGGAACGCTTATGTTGACTTGGGTGGTGAGAGTCATCACTAGAGAGCGGATTTCCAGGCCTTGGGAGTTATCCAGATTATGCATTTTGATGCTCTAAGCACGAATCAGCACGAAGGGGACCCATTAGTTGCCTAATGTTAGTGCCTTTTTTGTCTTTTTTTAGACTAGTGCCTTTTTGTTAATGGGCGCCGATAGGCGCCCAAATGATGCTTCTAGTTGATGTATCTAGTTGATGCTTCGCACTCATTTCATAATTTTCGCAAGGAAGAAATGAATGAGGAAACGCTTAGGTGCGCTATCGCAGAACGCAAATGTCTCGCCCTGTGGCAGAAAGTAGATTATTTTCCCTCTGTATTCCTTGTACCCAGTGCAACACCACGTCTGCCCTTGCAGCTGTGCTTAGTGGTGACCAGGGCTCAAAGTGTAATTAACTTAAAGCTGCGTGACTCTAAAATTAACGAAAGTACAGCAACAATTACTTAGTCAGAAACGCACCTCAGTTAGGTGCAGGTACTCGTGAAATGTTATTGAGTTACTCCTCAGTTACTGCGCATAGCAAAATAGCGCTTAACTGCAATGCTTCCTGAGTTTCAGTACGAATGTGTTCGAAATATTGGGCGTGTGATGCTTATTCCCAGTAGTCTATAAGGCCCAGAACCACCGTTATTACTATTTCTAATATGTCCCATTAACTATTTCCCATTCGTGGGGTGAGGCCCGCTCGTTACGTCCAGGGGAAAACACAACAGCAAAGGTCAATCAAATACCAAGGTTTATTTACCTTAAAACTGTTGTGATAGTTGCTTTCAAGCTTTCCCAGAAAAATACGAAAAACTATCCTATCACCCGACATCATCCCATATTCAAGTTTTCAGGCCCATGACTTGAGCAGGTACGGAGAAAAACTGCCCCGAAGACGCGACATCGGTGACGTCACACAGGAGCAGCGAGGGAAGACGCACGTCTCCCAAGCCAAATGGGGGAGAGGGGTCCGTGAGGTCACACCGTGGGTCATCGTTTTGTGGCTGCGCCTATTTTCCGAACCAATCTAGCGAGAGAAAAAATTCTTTTTTCAACGGTGTGTGTACTCATAATGAGTACGATGCATATATATTATGCTTCAACACATCAGAGAAAGTGTCGCAACACCTTTAAGCCTAAAGAGTCGAGAGAACTACAAAGTCCGCTCCGCAGTTTCCAGTGTCATCCCACTGGAAGCAGTTTCCAGCTGTGTTAACCCTATATTCGGGCTCCGCCCCACACCTCCGTGAGCTCAGCAGCACCAGCCGACGGTGCCTTTTGTTTTACGGTTTGCGCCCAGTGCCACCTTCCAACCTACAGTGCCGCACTCTCCCTTCCAATCCGGCATAATATATTCTCCTCGTCGTCCTTAAATATACGTAGTGTAGTGGCTCTACAGCGTCCGCACGGTTTCTTCTGGAGGAATATCGAGCCCTCATTGTCTGGTTTCCAACGACGACATAGCTTTCAAATGGCGTACGTGAATCGTTTTGCAGTGGCATTCTTCTTTCTTTTCAGGAAATTGATCTTGGCTATAAGACTGTAAGCGAAATCGCTAAAGTAACACAGGTGCGTACTGATTGTAGTGTGTCACGTGAGCGTTACATACTCTGGAAACAACGTAATAATAGTATCGCACACCACGTGCTGAGGCCAGCCACGCTGCAGAAAGACAATGTTCTATAATACCCTGATTTGTTGAAGGGGTAGGTGTACGCCGTTTTCTCTTCCTTTCTTTATTGCTTTTTAAATCTTGTTTTTTTTTTCTTTTTGTTAAAGCCAACGTATCCCACAACTGTTCGAGAAATATTCATTCTGGCCCACTCGAAAATAATAAAAAATAATCAAGAAAAAATGCACACAGAAACGCAAGGTAGTGGGAGACAAGTCAGAGCGGCAGCTGGTTCAGCTCGTGATGTGTATCGAAGGGATGCTATTCGAATGTTGTGACTTGTTCATGACGAAACTTACAGGCTGTGAGGAATAGCACCAAGGAGGACCTGGAAGCAATGCAGAAGGAGCTGAGCGGGGTAAGTCGAGTACTGCTTTGTAATACGCTGCAATTACTGTTCGGGGCAATGCGAAATATCCCGCATATTGACATCGGCGAGTTTTAGTACATGAAAGAACTCTCATCAAGTCGAAGACAAGATGGCGCAGATACAGGCTAGCTAGTGGATAAACTTTGTCATAGGCAATCCTGATAGACCTGAGGCAAGGACACATAAGCAAAACACAACACTATGTCTATCAAATCCAAGCTTAGCAATCGTGAACAGGTTCCGCTCTAAGTGACTGATTTGCAAATGATCTGCCACATATCACTCTTCTATAGGATAGATCCAATTTGCATACATGCTCAACGTTGTCGTTAGCCATGGGTGACTTAGGGTTCCGTCTTCGTTGCTGGCACTAGTGCGACCTTCTTCGCGACACACAACTTGCAAACACAATTCTTCGACGAAAACCTTTCTCCATACTGTGCACAGAGTCTTTGATAAATGTAGTCACGAGACACGCGCTCACACTGCAATCAAGGGATAACTCTAGGCTGATCTTCCTTCGTACAGATCACAAGTGGGCCAAACAGTAGCTGCATTTACATGAATACGACAAAAGCGTATCGGATCGTGTCGAAATCGCAAAGAGGACGACAGGCCGCCGTTCACATGGATGCGCATCGAGTGCAGACAGAAGATAGCGCCACGCCTGTCATATTTGAGATAGCGCAACGCAAGTGTTGTCCTTTCCGGTGTTGCGCTACCTTCGCACCGAACGTTGAAACGTCGAAAACGTGGCGTCTACGCCTCATTTGCAAGCGTACTTCAGAATGAACTCTGTTCCGCGTCTGCAAGCCCTCCTGTTTCTCTCAGTAGGCTAACCTACATATAAACTGAAGCGTAGCTGTAGAAACTCCCTGTTACCACTATTTTGTCAACCCGACTATAGGACTTGCAGGCGAGGCAACTGGCCTGCGGTTGAACTCCCTTTCCTCTTATATTCTCTACTTCACTGGATGCGCATCGTCTGTTTACATGCACAGTCTGAATGCGCATCCACCGTCTCGGTCTACCTATGTATCTCTGGATGAATACGATGCTCTGTCCTAGTGAACTGACCGGTCTATATGGGCAGATCCCATTCAACAACTGGAAACGATACTCTCGCTCGTGTCGTATTCATGTAAACGTGGCTGTTGTTTCTCCTACTGCCGTCACAACCAACATGACGTAACGCAACCGAAACCGTATTAAAAAGAACCCCAGTCCGTAGTCCTTGACTCTGTTTGATGCACTTCGTAGTGTTTCTCTGCCCTCCTGTGCAACCTCGAACTCAAGGAAATGACACCTTTTTTCATGGCGTTGCACTTAGCTTATGAGTTACAGAATCTGCAAATGACATAGCATTGATATTGTTCGTGCTGAACCAAATTATACTACCTTACTAACAAGGTGAATAGCGCTAAGTAGTACCACCTCTTGGTACAGATACAATTATGTTACACTGTCTGCTCGTATAACATTTGTCGCTACGAAGGCCGAAAGACACGTAATTGCGCGTCTTTATACGTTACGTATTTTTGACTGCTTATCTTACAACAACAAGATAGGGAACTGAACGTTTGACAGGATTTCGTACATGGTACGATGCCAGTCAGAAAAAGCAGGGCGTGTATTTGGTGGTTTTTGGTGAAGTAGGCCGCCTCAGGAAGCGTTTCCCATTTTACCGAGAGCAGGCCACGAGGTTTCTTTAATAGAGGCTTGTCGTGGTGTTGATTGTTCTATAGATGTATATGTATGCCAACAGAAAAGAACACATTGTTATACCGGGACGAATCGGAAAACCGAAAAATAGTTAGCTGAGAAGATATAAACAACCCTGTCGATATACGTAACTATCGGAAACAGCAACGTAATTTAGCACCAGGAAATTGTCGGGGTGTTTTGGCGTTAGAGACACTCTTGCTTACTGAGTTTCCTTTTATCTGCAGCTTAGTGAAAAGTACCTGCAACAGGCCAAAAAGCATCAACAGGAACTGTTAGCACTGTCTGGTTTGCAACGTGACATGGTAAGAATTTGTCATCGTGAATCTATTCACGAGGTACCGTCGCTGGGTAACGTACTGGCTTCCCCTAACCGTAGTCCAAGGAGAAAGTCGCGAAGCGCCAGTAGGTGACTGGCGCTTCGCGACCATACCCGCGCTAACTCATACCAAGACAACTTATCGGTTCTCCAGGCGTTGTATTCGTGATGCCTTTTGATTTCTGATTTGGTTTAGCCCTTCTATTGCATGTGAATCTCATTAGCGCGCTTAGCTCATACTAGTCCGAACTGGTCCCAGTCAAAGTGACACAAGGAAATGCTCTGAAGAAGACACATCAGGCTCACCATTAACAGTGTATTGAAGCGCACCAGAGAGTCGTTGAAAGGCACAAACCAAGCAGCACGGAATGCGCGCCCCGATGACGCAAGCGCGCGCACCGATGACGTGCGAAGACACTGTGAAATCGGGTGCGCGTCGTCTCCCAGCAGCGGACCCACGTACAACCCGATCAGGACTCTCGGTACCTGTCCCGACTCCTTCCCGACAGCGTCCCGTTACCGTGTCCTCCACGCGCTTCGCTGTAGATATTTTAAATTTCATGTAATTCGATTTATTTGTTCTATTTCATGGATGATACGCTCAGGTAGTCTGAACAACGCTTGAACGACGCACTCTACCGAGTATTTCAAGATTGGCCTCCAGCTGAAAAATTCTCCTTCTCCGCTGGAACCTCCCCGCTAGCGCGTTCCTTGCCAACCATAATCTGGCCCTCAATAAATGCCCTCAAAATCTTTATCTGCCCTGTTGAGAACGGCAGGCGTACGCTTTTTTTGTGACAATTATAAACAGCGTAAGTGTCACAAAAAGGCGAACACCTCCAGTTTTCAACAAATAAGCGCAGATAACGATAGGATTGGGAAAATAAAACAGCATGTACAGCTCCCCGCAACCTTAACTTGAACACCGCTTCGAACGACGTAGAGGAAGGAGAGACACCCTAGACACCCAGCTGAACTATTGGAAGAGCGCGTTTCGGGCTGTTTCACTCGCCTGTAGGGGTGTCCGTTGTTGCTCAAACGCCTCGAAAGGCAGGCGGGCTTTGCTTTCTGAAGGCACTGTTATCGGGATAGCGATTGTTTCTGTTGCTTAGGTGAAATGCACGCTGGATGATATCGGTAGTATCGGCGATATTCGAGGCATGGCCGCGTTGACAGCAAATAATCAATGGAATTCAACCGGAATGCATCAGCAATGATGCTGTATCAACTCGAGACGAAATAAACGAGGACAAAAAAAAAAAAATATTTTGTGATTGTGATTGGGAAGTTCACCTCCTTGAGTGCGGATGCTCTACACCGTTGCTATTGATAACATGGTGAAACGAGGATAGAAGTGCATAACATATTCATTTGAGTCAACCGTAGTAGGTGCGGGCTACACATTATGACGTGGCACGGAGGACACCAAAATGGCAATTGAAACAGGACAACAGCTTAGAGGCAAAAGACACGATTCGACGGCGATGCCAGATGTCTGCAAAATGTCGCCAACGTCATGCGGATCTTTAGGGAGGAAGGCCCATAGTAATCGCACTCTTGGATCAGTAGTAGCATCTACGATGTGGGACGAGGATAAACTTTTTATTGCTACGAGTGCTGGTGATCCTGTCCTTACTGCCGTGTGCAGAGAGATGGAACTGGGCTTGTAGGCGATGTCTTCATTGCAAGAATTCTCCACTGGTTGCGTTTGTCTACCGCTGGCGCTGTTCGTGCATGTAGTGCTGAGTCAGTTGTCAAATATGTGCCTTTAGGTGGGTGATCCATTAGCATTGCGGAGCGGAAGGTCACGTGAGGGACTCCTGAATGTGAAGAGGCAGTGAAGCCGTGAAAGTACCGTACAGTACATTGCTGAAGTACATTGTACAGTACTGAACAGGATACAATGCACAATGGACATGCTGTTCAGGGGCACGATCTAAGGCAGCTGAAAGTGCAGGCGAGGTATTGTGCAGTGGAGCATGGCTACGAAGATCGTCTACTGTTCCTGGGAATGGATTTGCTTCAACACATCTTGTTGAGCTGTAATCTGCAATAATAATTTGTACTGCAATTACAAAGAAATATTTTGAAACTGGATCACTATACAGGGTGTTCAAAATTAAGCTTTCACTGGCACTTTATAAATAGCGAACAAAAAGAAAGCTGGTGCTATTTTTCTGTTCCTTGAGTAAGAAACAGGTGGTACATAATTAGCAGCACCTGTTTCTTATACAAGTAGCGTAAAGTTATCATCCGGTTTCCTGCCATCGCTGTGTTTGCGTAGCGCTCGTGAAAGCTTAATTTTGAACACCCTGTATAACGTAGACGCTTCAGCGGTGGGAAACACATATGAAAACAAAAAAAAAAAGAAAGAGGCAAGAGACACCTGTCCCAAGCTGATGTGCTTGTAGATGGCCACACATAAGGCACCAGCCCGCTGAACACCGTAAGTACGCACATGAATTTGCGCGGTGGACAGTGGACATAGACGCGACAATCACAACTTTTTCGGTACGCACATGAATTGGCAGGGTGGACAGTGGACATAGACGGGACAATCACAACTTCTTCTGCACCGACGGCGTGCTTGGCCGACTGTATCGTGCGAAAATGTCCCGCTTGATGCCGTTTCTTCCCACCTTACGTTCGACATCAAATAAGTAGGTAAAATTTAGAGAGCCCAAAACGTGTAGACTTCGATTAGTGTTGGACGATGCACGATTGAGGCCAAGAGACGACAGAAGCCACGAGAGTGTCGGTTATCCCAGCAAACTCTGGGGAATTTGCACACGACACCACATACGTGCACGCGCTCTCAGAAAGCAGGGCCCGTATAACAAACGAAGAGGATTATGCGTCAATATAGCCGTATAGACTAATATTTCCGACGCAAACCCTCGTTTTATCCGTCAAAGCGAAATCTTATCCGTCAGAATATAAGAGCAGCCTTGTCTTCCCTTTGCTATTTACGTATAAAACTCCGCCCTTTACGCTCACAGCGGTCACGCTGACGGGTACCATGAATAAAACACAGCTTGTCGGATACGACGCCAGCCGTTTTGTGGAAATTTACGCTTAGTAAGGATAAGATTGGATGTAAGCGTCAATTTATTCGTTTCTTCCTCTTCTCATTCATCCTTTCTTCGTTCCACACAACGGTTGAGGCGTTGTGTTGTTGTCCTGTGTGTAAGTTCGCCCATCGCTGAGGTATATTATAAGAAAATTTGTCCACCAGCTTGCCTGCGTTTGTGCTGTACTCTCTGACATCTGCACATTATTTCGTCATGCGCTTGTCTGTGTTTTGGATATCCTGTGTGCTTCGCTAAATCGAGATTACTGCAGTGACATGGAAAACGACGCAGAATAAATGAGACGAGGCTCGCGCTGTGGCACCGAGCCCTGACCGGTGGCGCACCAACATCTGCTCCACATTGTAGTGGGAGAGCTGCTATACGCCTGCGTAGTATGTAGTCTGTCTCTTCTTACTGTGTTTTTCTTCGTTCCAGTGCCTGAAATGGATGGAGGGAGAAGATAAACTATATGCATCTCTTCAAATCCGCCCTCATATTTGCTCCATCTCGTAGGAAGGTGTCTGACTCGCTGGTCTTTCCCGCAACTTCTATGTTTGATATTGTAGTATGCGAGTGATAGTGTGAAGGACAACACTAATTCTTCGTTGTAACCCTCTAGTTACCAAATTAAACACTGATGAATACATCATTTAAGCCTCTAATCTCTGAGAGGAACCACAGAGTGCAAGAAAACTTGTGTGCGCCATGTTGGACGCAGTCACACACACAACACACACACAGAAAACACAGACGGGCACAATGGGTCTTTTTCACACTCGTGTCGTACCCTAGCGGCTGTCCGGTGAAACACGCTCGGCGCGCACCAAAACACAGCCAGCGTCATCTCAGCGCCATCTATTGAATATCTAGAGGACTCTCTCTCTTAGGTGCCGTCAGGGTCACATAGCATCTAATTCGAACCTCTCCGCGCAAGACATGTAACGCGCATGTACGGCTCGTTTATCAAACTTGTCCGTTACAGCCACTTTCACCGTACAGCCGCATTGCTGCCTCGTCTCGCCTACACAGCTACAGATTATGGGCGCAGGTCCGGAAAGACCTCGTTCAGAACCACGGAGGAGAAGTAAAGCAGACCGATCTCCCCAGCAAACACACATGATTCCCAGATCGTCCCGTTTTCATCTCACGGCCTGCTCGGGATGAGTTGATCCATGCGCCGTCCCCCGGATCTCGGGGAGCGAGCAATAGGAAATCGTCCCGTATTCACCCCTGTGAGAGCTGCGTGCGAGAATGCAGACGCCGCGAACCCTCCGCGTCTCCAACTGCGCTTGCGCGGTACGCAACTGTGGCTGCATTTGGTAACATTATTATGTGGTCCTTAATATGGTCGTTACCGAACACGATGTAAAATTTATCAATCTAATTCTTCGTGTTTTCGCATCGGAACATCCAGTATTTTTCAGTTTTAATGAAGATACGCGGCTTGCGCTGCTTCTAGGCGGCCAGTGGGAGCGAGGTTCAAACGTTCAAACCGTTGGCAAGCTCGTCCTAGTTGCAGGCTGGGGGTGTTGTGGTGTGATGTTACAATTGTGAGCGAGTTTCGGAAGTCCATCATTTGCCACTGTGCGGAGCTAAGATGGCTACTAGCGGCTAATGTTCATTTCTTTGACTGCTTGTGAGTGTAGCTGTGAGAAAAGATACCACACTGGAACCAGACTGATTAGGGTTGACAGTACGTACAAGTGCCAAAAAATGCGGATGCCATCACGCACATTTTGACGAAATGTCAGTGTCCCCGTGAGTGAGAGCCTGGAAGCAATATGTTCCGTAAGGTACAGCGGCGAAACTAACAATGTGACTGCAACTAGGGTAGCCTCAGTCTAACAGCGATCCAATGCTCTTGGAACCAATGCCATAGGTCGGCGCGATCATGATCGAGGCAGCCTTGCCAGTGCTTCGTGATCGCACTCATGATCGCGATCATCAGGCTTTGATAAGGCATTGCGATCATGATTGCGACGACCTATGCTTGGAACACAGGGCGTTTCTATCCTGCAATTCTCAAACAAGTGGTTCGTATGTCATGGACATTTATCAAGACGGTTCCGATGAAGCTACAGAAAGAGAAATACATGTGTTACACCAGTGAGGGACAGATATGCCTCATTTGAGCAACGCTTGTACGGAACGAGGAGCTTGTACGGAACAGGCGTTACAGATCGCAAAGTGCCGATGACAAAAGTGCATGGATGCTCGTACCGATGTTCAGTCAGAGTACAATTCTGAAGGACGCTCTCCACTGACATACATGGACTTGACCAACGTTCAAGGCAAATTAATCTTCATTACCACAATTTGGGGATTGTTGAGAGGAGCAAATAATGTGTCAGTACATTGTTCTTTGTAAAAAATTCTGTCACGCCAACTTCTGCACCATGACTGTTGCCCCACACTGAAAGACCTGGCCCTTGTATGTGAAGTGAGACATTGTTACAGAACGCGATCACTCCTCGTTGAAAATAGGAGAAATGCTGTCATGCTGCAGCAGCATCAAAAAGCGCAGACCAATCCAGGATGTGCGGTACGTCTCTACCTACGTGGTAACCTGATTGATTTTTAAAAGGAAAAAAATGGCAACCTTGTTCTCACTGTATGATTCATTCCACTGTTTTGTGGCCTTGTTGAACTTTGAACCTTGTTGAAGCATTGAACTTGTTGTACTTTAACGCTGGTAAAATTTGACATTCGTCATGCAGTGAATGAAGCTGGGCATCCGGACCTTAAATTTCCCACCGGGATACGCAGAACCCCGCTGTATTGTTATGTATTTCCAGCCAAACAAAACGCTTTTAAACATACTTTCAGCACGGTCGTCAAGCAAATCCAACCCAAATTTCAGAACCGCTGGATGACCTTGACAGTTTATGCGGTTCACATCGCTTTCGACATTGTCACACATAGCCCCACACAGTCCGCGAAGTATACAAGGATGCAGTGGTATATAGACGAGGGAAATGGATGACCGTCTACATCAGCCAGTGAGGGAGTCAGCCCAGCTGTCTCAGACCCAGCCAATAGAGATAGAGCCAATAGAGATGCTCCCAAACGATATTGTGATGCGTTGACTTTTGCATGGTGAACTAACTACGCAGGGGGCCGCCCGGAGAAACTATGGTCCCTAATTCCTCGAACCTTTTGTGGCCGCGCCGTGGGAGGCCAGACTTCGCAGCCTCTTGCCTTGATAATGCACTCTTCAAATTCAACTTGCGCGGTATATACATACACAGGAAAATAATTTGATAAGTAAACGCGATCTTTGCATGTCCAGCAAAGTTCACTTTTCTTTTTTCTTTTTTTCATTTCACGTTTTCGTTCAAAACTACACGCCCCTTCGGCACAGAGTGAGAAGAGCGGGTAAGCCTCCATACAGGGGATTACCTTTCAGCGCCGTGCAGAGAAACTGTGTGAAGAAGACACAAAATGCAGGTTGGCTGGAACTCTCGAGATTCCCGTGCTGACCGTATGTGTTCCTACGTGAGGGCGTGTGTAAAGGGGCCGAACTAGCAAGTCCGGCAAAGGTTAGGAATATCGACAATCCGATTGTATTTCACCACAAGAAAGGCCCACGAAAATTCACGAAGACTACACTAACTGTTACCTTGTATTCAGCGATGCACAGAGCTCCAGAGAAAGTAAAATTAAAAGATTATACAATATGAGTATGAATGAGAAAATATATACAACAGAGATCATTTCTCACAATACTTTGGAGCTGGCGTCCATCAAGACCAAAGCCACTGCGAACGTCAATATTGCAGCAAAGTACAAAAAAGTTGAATAAACGGACGGTTACGCAATTGTAACACGACGTGAGCTGTGTGTGAATCTATGTTTAATGGTTCTTATAATGCAATGGTTCATCATCATACGATGTCTGTCAGTCCGGTCGTGCCTTCATAACTGACGTTGTAAAATGACACCCGCGTCCAGATTTTGAACGACAGATCACGCGCAAATTGAGATAGGCGCGTGGAATTTTAAAACATGATCGAGGAATAAATTTTCTATTCTATCTATTATATCGTTTGACTTCAAGATCACGTTTGTGGACCGATCGACGGCCAAAAATTCGTGTACTTACATAACACATCGTGCCGTTTACAATACGCATATCACGTCAATGGCCGTCGACGAGGCCAGAGTCAGGTGTATCCCCAAACTCCGTACGAAGTTTCATCAACCTAGAGCAAGTAGCGAGCGAGAAACAGCAGTTCAGCGTACTGGGAATTTACGTCGTGAACGCCTGGAGTACGCAATTTTTCTCTGGCCGACCATGATATTGTTCGCTTGCATTTTACTTCCACGTTCATCGATTTCTCGGGTGAGTCTACCCTGATCTGCCCTTAACAGCTGACGGCGTAAAGCAACTGTTCATGGTCAAACACACGAAGTCCATGTTTGTTATTCAAACTTACTCTGTGCGATCATATTTACGGAATATTTGGCTTGCATACAAAGTATTGTCAAAGCGTGTACCTTCGTGAGCCAGCCTCCGAGGTAACGCGAGCGCCGCCCCATGGCGGCGGAAGGTTCCAGCAATTAGGGTCGTCACATTC
Source organism: Ornithodoros turicata (assembly GCF_037126465.1). Lineage (NCBI taxonomy): Eukaryota > Metazoa > Arthropoda > Arachnida > Ixodida > Argasidae > Ornithodoros > Ornithodoros turicata. Next base: position 229,378,268 of record NC_088201.1, read on the forward strand.
CGGCGAAGTTCGGTCTCCTTACTTCTCCTCCGAGTTCAGAACGCACCGGATTGACCGTGCCCTCTATGTATCACGTTCGAAATGATAAGCGAGATTCACACTATGAGAATCTTGTGTGATTGGCTTCTTGAATTATTGGCGCAAATAGTTATGTCTGTTGTGAATGACAGATGAAAGGTTTTCAAAGAATGAGTGCTACTGCATAAGAATGCGCATGGAAATGAAAAACACGCGAAGCTAACAAAGGCGGTCGTTGCTTTCTGGAGATGTTGCTGTCGAGATCGTTTGTGCGAGATGCGCGATAGGTGACATCGCCAATATCGGCGATATCCGACACCTCGTTTACATAGGACCGCGTAAAGCAAACCGAACCGTGTTACCGCGGTCCCGGTGGACTCATGTAAACGCCTCAGCGCAATCCCAAACACGGCCTAACTTGCTCCGTTTCGGACGGGTGGATCGAGTCAGCACGATTCGCTTGAAGAACCCATGTAAACACCTCGGAGTGCAGCTATTGCATGCCCAGTAGGTGGCGCTGTACGGATTTCTGCGCGTTGCATCATGGGAAGGAGCACATGGCATTCCGCTTTGGGCGCACAGTACGAATTCCGATTGCTCTTTTCTGAGCTCGGCTCGCTCGCGTTTTTGTTTGCTGTGTACTCGGACGCCTAGCTGTCTTTCCAAAGGAATGCCACGCGAGCAAGACCGAAAAAGTGTATTTGGGAGCAGATCAGCAGCCAAAACGCTGTTATGCGAGAGACAGGCTTTTCCATGGTTTGAATTTAGCAGCCAGAAGTGCGGACGTGAGAACGCCAGTTCCTTCTCCTCATCGCTACGCTCCTCTCCTCTCCGCTACACCTCTCCACCTGTCCACGACTGGTCTCTGACCTCTCCACGGTGTACCAAAGTACACCGTGCTTGCCGCTAGAGCCCTGCGCGGATGAGATTTTTTGCATCCGCATCCGAGCCGCATCCGCGCACACGTTATCCGCGTCCGATCCGCATCCGCAGCATGCACAACAGTTTACATCCGCATCCGAACCGCTGGGCAAAACGCACCACCCGCATCCGATCTGCAAAATGCGCACTTTTCGTAGGGTGCGTAAAGATCGCACGAAGCATATGTTGGTATAATTTCGGATGCCTCCATGCTGATACGGAAGGACTTACGACGACAAGCAAAGGTAAACCTTTCCACAAACGCGATATGGAGAGACTTCTGGAACGCGTGGAACGCTACCTCGCCGGTGCTCTCGTGGTTCGAGATGCCAGAATGCCTCCTCTTCCGTCTTGGCCGTGGATGGCCAAAGGTGAACGCAACAAGCATGCGCTGTGTGACGGCGCAGAATACAAATAAATTGCTGGTCGTAAAATTACAGCACGCGGCATATCCGCATCCGATCCGCTGCTTTCACATCCGCGTCCAGTCCTCATCCGATCCGCACACCACAGGAAGTGCTAAATTTTCTTCCGAATCCGCAAAAACCTTGCGGATATCCGCTTCCATCCGCGAATGGGGATACGTCAACAGCAACTGGAATAACGTGGGTAACATTCCAACATGTGACACGGTAACGAGAGGATAGAGAGGTAGCAAGCGACCTGGTGGTATAGATTCATAACTGAAAAACCCGAGACTAGGGGACTGTTTGTCGTTTTTTTGTGCCCTAGTCTCGGGTTTTTCAGTTATGGATGTGACACGGTATGTATACGCCGATTCTGGTGCTGCCATTATAGTCGTTCAACAGCGATGCGTAAGTTATTGTGTCACTGGCCACGGTATCGCTCATCCACTTAAAACAGCGAAAACAATATATTTCTCACTTGCTGGGTTTCCATCTCCCTTCCAATAGCTCTAAGGAAGAAAGAGCAAACTCGCATAAACCCAACAACAACAACAACAATAAATGGAGAAGTGATGATGACATGGGATGTTTCCCCGTGGTAGCCACAAGACCCTACCCCACTTCACAGTGGTTAATATGAGAGGATGAATTATGGTGAAAGTGAAGCGACGACAGGTCGGAGTTTAGAGCTCTTCGAGGAGCCCAAAGGTTACTACCTCGCATAGAAAAAACGTAAATTCGTAACAGTTTCCTTGGTCTTCCCCTTCTTTCCTATAACACAAGTTCCCATACTTAAAAGCGGCACCAAGCACGCTGCGATTTTCTGACGTACGTTATCCACTAGGCTGTATAGCGTACCCAGCACAGGGGTGACACAAACCCGCCATTGTTGTAACTACCCTCTAGCCGGTGCTTCGGACAAAACTGCCGTCTTGTCCTAGTCGCACGTCATAGAAAACGTCATTTTGAGGTCATGTGACTTTGTTTCAATGCCATTTTGCCGCTTACCGACATACTTCCGTTGTCATAGAGCCAAGAGGTGAAGTATCTTGCGAGCGTAAGCTATGTGGTGCTTCTTCCGCAACATGGTAGCCTATTTCTTCTTCGTTTAAGTACATCGCGTCGGCTTAGTGGGTCGTAACGCGCGGTCGTCGTCACATCTTTGGAAGTGGTCAACAGTACGAGGCCTTTTGTGCAAAACTGCGCGTTTTACTGCGAGATCGTCGGATAAAAGTAATTACCTTGATCGAAAGACATCCAAGACGTCGCGCAGAAACGACAATCGCGTTGTTTACAAAAGCTTTGGCCGCCGATCACGGGCGTCGCCACCTTTAAGGTCACGTGTGCCTTGACGTTTGCTGTGTTGTGCGACCAGGACCTGTCCAGAATGCATTGCGATCGCCGAACACGCTTTCGTCTACGGAGCAATACATTGGATACCACCCCTGTGGTACCCAAGTCAGCAATGACGGCAAAGCTAAGCGCACACGAGCTCTCACCTGCGGTGTCGATGAGTGCCGCGTCGATCGCCTCTCAGCCTTATGACGCCATTAGAAGCGCAATCAGCGACCGCACCACCTCCTCAGAGCGTAGGTGCCTCCAGCAACTACTTCCTGCAGAGGAACTCGGCGATCTGGGATCATCCCAGTTATCGCGCCAGATGGAAGCTCTACTTGGCGACTACTGGCTCACGTCTGACATTTGCCTGCTGAGAGAGCTTTTCCTCCCTCCAGAAAGCGTCTCCCCACAACCGTTCAAGATCCTTCTCACCGCCTCCAATGTTCCCTTTCACGAACTAGCGTCGCATGCACACTATATAATGGAGGTTGCCACACCATCCATTTGCGGAATCTATTTCCACTGCCGGTTCATCGACAATGCAACCTGAACCGGTGCTAACTAACGTCATCTTCGAACTCCCTACAAGATTCGACGCCCCTTCTCAGATGGTCGCTGCCCCATTTTCTCCAGCCGGCAGCCGCTTTCGTGGACGTCTTCGATCCCGCAGTCGCTCCTGTGTTTCCTGCCGTAGCAGCTCACCTCAAACGTCCGCCCAAATCGGCGGGATTTGTTGGAGTAAAAACCGGGAGTGGTGTACTTAAGAAGGGAAAAAAAGGGAGAAACTGTACTTAACGTTTCGAGCGGAGGCTCTTCATCAGACAAAAGGGGAAACAGGAAGCTAGTACAGGAGGATGATAAACATGCTGCCCAGCCCGCTAGGGGGCTGCACGAACAGTTGATTAGAAGCCTATAACCAGTCTTTCGTTCAGGCCCGTTGGATGGGTAGTGTTCAGATAATGTATCAAGCAACTCTCTTCCCGTTTTCGCGCGCTTGCGGAATTGAAACCGGAGCGGAGAACAATAACGCGAATGTTATCAATAGTGTGGCCAAGACTAGAGAAATGTTTAGAAACCAAGGTTATCTGGTGGTTGCTGATACCTCCAGAAATTTGTAAATATACGAGTCGACGATGTTCCCGGAACCTTTCATGAAGCTTACGTTCGGTTTCGCCTTTGTTGGTACTATGTCCGTTTTGGTCCCGCCTCCCAGAAACGCATTCGCCCATGGGCATGGTCTTTTGAAATATTTTAGTCTGCAGAGAAGGAAGGATGACGACCAGGCACGTGTGAAAGACCTAAAGAGGCAGTGTGCGGAGGAGCAGGACAAGGTAAGTTCTCAGATCTCGACAGATCATCATGTACAACGTCATACCTCCACACAGAACGTAACATCAGGGAGTAGCATACTACATACGGATGAATGGTGCAGCTGAAGGAAAGGTATCAGCAGTGGGATTTGAACCCACGCCCTCTGATTGCTGGTCAGAGATTCTATCAATTAGACCGCGCTAGGAAGCACGTCGACTCTCTCACAAGAGCACAATCGTGGCGGACGATATCTGTCTCACTAGCAACAATCTAAGAGTGAATGTGTTGACGGTAAATGCGTGTCCTCAATGGCTTCTCGTGTCCCTTCCTTTAATGGTTGTGGGTCAGCTGAAAAAGTTAATCGGAACCTGAGATATGACATGCATCATGCATTGATTGGTTGAGGAATCTCTGTCTGCTGATTCGTTGCCGAAGACTTAGGCTAGATTCATTGCATGTACTTTTCATATATTACAGGGCAACCGGTCAAATCAATTGGTATCCCGATTATCTTTTTCCAATGCTTGTAAAGGTGGTTAGCAACAATTCGTGAAAGTGTTAGGGTTCAGCTGTTGCCACAAAGTGTGGGGTCCCACATATAAATATAATATTACAAATTTAGTTCAACAAAAACGAGCCATTCGATTTATAGCAGATTCCTTCTCGCTCTCGTACCTCTAACGTATTTAGGGACATTTTGATTAATAAAATACAGTCCTAACTCCTACCTGCCTTCTAGCGAAAGGAGATAACGCCTTAATTTTATCACTGTACCAGTCACAACAAACCCTCCCCCAGAAAACAAGAAATCACGTCTTTGGAAAGTTTCGTGCCTACTTACAATTTACTTACTGATTTCATTAGTTTACTAATTACTAAGCACTTTTACCAATTTGCTGATAGAACCTGTGGGAACCAAGGTTCCCACTCTCGGGGCGCCGTCCGTCCGTTCAGCGACCAAGGAAAACGCAGCACAGTCAAATGAAGAAGGAACAGAAAAGGTTTATTACCAATGGCAACAAGGAACCTCGCCGATCTCTTGATCGAGTACTAGCCAGAAGGGAAACAGACCCCGTTTTCCAAAATGATGGTCCTTTTAAGGAACTTGCTCCGACAGCAGCGCCATCAGGTCGGTTACGTGTTTGGCACCTGTGAGACCGGTTGCTCACTCAAGTGCACGTGGCTGATAACCTACCACACTCCCCCACCCCAACACCTTGCACCACGATGTTTCTCATAAGTCCTCATGCGAAATGTCCGGCATCTCGATGATAACATCGTCCGCAGGTGGTGCCGGGATGCGCTGGGGGTCCTGCCGAAGGAGATCAGGTCGTAGACGACTCACCGTATCTAGAGCGGTCGATAAGGTGGTCTCTGGAGAGCGGGCTGACTCAGTCCGGGAGCGATGCAGAGTTCCCCGTTGATGGGTGGTCCGGTGTATTTCCAGCACCCCACACAGGGGACAAAGGATCCTCGGGAGTGAGGGGTATAGGTGGATCCGCCGGATGTCGATTAGACAATGTGCAGGCGCCTCTGAATGGAAGAGGAATCCTCGAGGAGGGAGCCCCTCTGAGGGACCGAGCCTGGGTGGCACACCTGGCATGTGATGCCTATCCTAAGGGACGTTGCTCATAGACCACGGTCCACGTTGCCGCAGAGCGTTGACAGGGTCCTGGATAAGCTCTAGGCGTCGACTGGTTCCAGACGAAAGGATGGTCGGATCTCTGCCGGGAGGGTCGTGGCATGCTATCTGCCGAGAGGAGAAAAAGGGAATACGGTGTAAGGTTAACTCTACATCGTGAGAGTTCGAAAGGGCTCTCCCCTAAGAAGGCTTTGTGGAAAACTACGAAACAGAAATCACACTAATATCACATAAATCGTGAGCACTAGGTCCTAGTGACCGAGGTAGTGGCTACTACGTGCACCGCCAGCGGGAACGCAAGTTGTAGCGACTGGACGCTGGTCCGGTAGCGGGATCCGGGTCCAGGTGTTAAGGAGGCGGAAGGTCCGAGTCTCCACTCTCGGGGTCCCGGAGATGGTAGGGTTTCAGGTCCGAGATGGGCACTGGCCCAGTTTCTTCGTTCGTGTCACACCGACGAAGCCTGTAAGTGAGGCCAGAGGAGCACGCACTTACCTCGAAGGGGCCGTCCCACCTATCTGCGAGCGAAGCTGCAAAGCCGCGTGCCGCATCACTTAGCGGGTGAGTCCGTCGAAGGACGAGGTCACCGACGCTGTAGGTGAGGTTCCGTCGCCCTCGGTTGTACTGGCGAGCCTGGTCTAACCGTGCGACGTCCAGGTTCTCCCGAGCCGTCCGAGCACCATCCTCCAGTCTACTCTGAAGGTTCTCAGCAAACCCAGAATACGGAGGCTGAGTACTGCCATCCCGGAGGCTGAGTACTGCCATCCCGGAGGCCCAGAGCATTCTCTACTGGAAAAGGTGCCTCTCGTCCCAAGTTCAGGAACGCCGGGGTGAAGCCTGTAGATCTGTTTACTGTTGTCCATGTAGCGAACGCCAGTTCAGCCAGGCGAAGATCCCAATCACGGTGGTGCTGACTAGTAAAAGAAACCAACATCATTTTCAGGTTCCGATTAACACGTTCGGTAATGTTAGCCTGAGGGTGATACGGGGATGTCTTCTTGTGCTGAATGCCTAAGACAGCGCAAGAATCTGAGAACACCTTACTTGTAAAGTAGGTAGCGTTATCTGTGATGAGCTGAGCAGGAAACCCGAACCGGCAAAAGGTGTCGAGTAGCCTTTCCCGCACTCTCTGGGAAGTCAGCGTACTGAGAGGAAACAGCTCAACCCATTTCTAAAATGATCAGTAACCACAAACAAATACTGGTTACCTCTAGGACTACAGGGAAATGGTCCCATCACATCACAAGCAACTATATGCCAGGGCCTATTGCTCTGAACAGGCTGTAAGCGGGACAGGCTGTAAGCGCCCAGGGCGTAAACCACCACGAGGTTTTGCTCTCTGGCATACGGGCCAAGTACGAACATACTTTGTTACATCCTGCCTCATTCCTGGCCATGTCGCAACACGACACAACTTTTCATAAGTTTTCCTGCCGCTGCTGTGACCTGCCAAGGCCGAGTCATGAAAGTAACGTATGAAAGACTTACGCAACTTCCGTGGCACCACGACTCGGAACGGGAATGAGCCGTCGTCCTCATCCGCCTGGATTATGTATATGTTGGGGAACGACATCATTTTTGGTACGTGCGCATCTATGCACCCTGCTAGAAATGGTCCCATTGAAGATTTCCCGAAAAACTCATTGAATTCAATTGGACGTCTTTCAGACAAACACCATTAAAAAAAACCCTGAAATCCCAATTCCCAATAGATGATTTGGAACAAATATTATATTGGACACAACTGGTGTTTTAATTGGTCTCAATGAAAATTCTCTGTAGAAATCAATGGGGCCCAATTCGAGACACATTGAATAGCACCCATGCAAACTCATTCGAGGTCAGTCTTGCGTCCCATTGAGCCAATGTGCTGCACTAAGGAATTTCCCACTGAAGTCAGCCTGATATTCTCCCTGCCAATGCACTTTTTCAATGAGTAGTAACATTCAAAACCGTTGCTCCTAATGAAAGTTACGTTGAAGAATCAAAGAAGTTGTGGCTGCAAAAAGAAATACACTTTGTGTGGTTTCTTCGTGAAAATTTATTGTTCACATAACAATACAGTAGGTGTGAAAATATGACAAATAGCAAGACACAAAAACGAAAAGTTATTTCAAATGACTTGCACATGTGTGAGTATTCATGGAACTGAGAAACCACACGAAACAATAAATAGCAGGAACAAATACTCAATTCATCACTTACGTGTCTTTGAAGGCGTACCGTTCATCACCGACACACACTACCGTAATCCATGGAGGCTCGTTCTCGCAACGTCCAAACAACGAACAGCGCACAACGCCAGGAGGAAAAATTTCTTAAAGCACTGAGTTCTTCGACGACCATGTTCTTCACTGTCTTGTACACCTGCCGCCTCACGATTTACGGTCTAGCCTGACGTTCTTGAGCGAAAATTAAAGCATCTCCAACTTAGGCGAGACTGTGTTCCCACGACGTGGTGATAGCCACATCGCGACAAAGACTCCCTTGCCTGCCGCCTCGTACAGGCTCAACCTGCACGAAATACCATTTAAGATACACTTCATATAATATTTCAAATACCGTTTCAAATGACGTCGCTATAATGTCAGAAGGCAACAACGCATATTACATACCTTTTCACACAGCGCGGTTGGTAACAGTCACTAAAACACTCCACTTCATCTTGCTATCTTTCCGTCAGCGCTCATAATGCCTGCAGGGGTAAAGGCATACAAAGAACAGGAACGCCTTACACGTCAACTACGTACCTTAAAACGGAAAAAAATCACACAGATAAAGGGCGAATTGATGCAGATGCGCCACCGCCATCCTCACACTTGGACGATTCATAAGAGACTGACTATTCCGCTGGCGACTGGCGGACGCTTCCACTTCTGTGCAGTGCAATATTGCATGAATTGCAACACAATAGCTTCAAGCGGGAGGCGCAACAGTAGGTTATACCACGGATCCTGTACCTTTGAGGGAATATTCAAAAACATTTGAAATCACGCGAACTATTTTGGAGCGCGGATGGGGAAACGTGCTACGGCGCCGAAAAGGTAGCATCTCATTCCTTCAGTTGGGAATGATCGTGTCTCATTCGTTCACATTGGGCCAATTCATTCAATTGGCTTCGCATTCCTTGTATTGGTGGAGTATCTCATCAAATCAATTGGAAGTCAGCGTTTCTCATTGATACCCATTAGACCAATTCCTTGAATTGGTTCTTTATTCCCTGTGCGCAGCCTTCGCCACATAACATGGTGGAACACGTTGTCGCGAAGGCCGCTCCCCTGCAAAACTCCCAATTATCTCAATGAGAAATACTCCTCTTATGCACATTGAATGAATTGGTCATCTGATTTCACATTGAATCTCATTGGAACTGAGGGAGAATTCATTGAGATCATGCCCTTTATTTCCAGCAGGGCACCCGCCCACGTTTTCTCATTCTCAGTAAACCTGTTGCACCCGCACTGTTCGGCCGTCTGTCATTGCAGATCCAATAGGTTATGGGCCCAGAGTCACGGAACTGACATCTGCGCTGCACAGGAGGGAAGCTGCTACAGGGTCAACCTCTGGTACTAGCTTCGTCTCTACACAGTGCTCGAATTGGTTTCGGTACAGCAAGGAGATGGGAGAAGCAAGCAAGTTTTCGGTCGCGAAGCTGACGGACGGTAATTACCAGGCGTGGAAATTCAGGATGAAGATGCTGCTAATAAGGGAGGAAACTTGGACTTTCGTAGAAGATGAAGCCCCGGAGAGACCAACAGTTGCCTGGATTGCCGGCGACCGGAAGGCGCAGAGCACCATTTGTTTAAGCATTGACGAGAGTCAAATAATACACGTCTGCAAATGCTCGTCGTCCAAGATGATGTGGGAGGAACTTCGCAAGGTATATGAGAGGGCTAACCTGAGCAATAAGTTGTACCTTTTGAGGAGGTTGTACCAATCGAAGATGGACAGGGACGAGGACATGCAGGGCTACATACGGCGTGTTCTGGAATTGGTGGAGCGCTTGCGCGGCATTGGAGAAGAGACTACCGACTTCCAGGTTGCTGCTCTTCTGCTTAGTGAGCTTCCTGACAGTTATGAAGCTCTGGTGACCGCTCTTGATGCTCGTTCGGACGGAGATCTCACGCTAGATTACGTCAAAGGGAAGCTGGTCGATGAGTATAACAGGAAGCAAGGGTCTGCTGCCGCTACGGGCGACTCAGAATCAGCGCTTCGATCAAAGGCCCAGAACAGCGCGAAGAGTTTAGCCACGGCAGCCGCGACGGAATGCTTCTGGTGCAAAAAGGTTGGCCACTTCAAACGAGATTGTCCGGACTGGAAAGCACAACGGAAAGGCTCTCGCAGAACACGTACTAAGCAGCGGGCGCGGACAGCCGTATCAAGCAGGTCATCCTCTCCCCATATGGCCTTTGCTACCGGTTGTTCTTCTGGAGACAACCCGGGGCCAACATTGACTCCGGCGCAACAAGCCATATGTGCAATGACCGGCAATTTTTCACGAAGAGCTACGTGGAGAAGACGGAAACCATTACCGTCGCAAATGGGCAACATGTCTCTTCGGAGGGCGTTGGGCATGGCATTCTGTATTGCAAAGTTGGCGAATCAGAATTCCAGAAAGTCCGAGTGGAAAATGTTCTCTACGTTCCGGAGCTCGAGAGCAACCTTCTTTCAGTCAAGAGGCTAGCACAGCAGGGTAATGTAGTGACGTTCCAAGGAGACCGATGCGTCGTGACCAAGAATCAGGACGTGGTCGCGACTGGTGAGATCCGCAACGACCTTTACACGCTTTTGACGGCAGGTACGGGTGCTGCGCACATAACGCAAGTTACCAGTCACCATGACTGCATTCACGTGTTGCACCATCGCCTAGGGCACCGCCATTCAGCAGCTGTAGAGAGGTTGCACAGGGAAGGCTTAGCGGACGGCATCGTTGTGAAGCAATGCAACGAGCTACTTAAATGCACCAGTTGTTTGAAGGGCAAGATGAAACGTGCTTCCTTTCCTTCACACGCGTCTTCAAGGGCGGAACATCTTTTGGGCTTGGTGCACACGGACGTCTGTGGTCCAATGCCAGTACTAACAACAAGCAAGAACAGGTACTTCATTACCTTCACAGATGACTTTTCAAGGTACACGGTCCTTTACCTACTGAAGTCCAAGGATGAGGTTCCTGCGAGGGTGGAAGAATATTTGGCTTTGGTTTCGAACAAGTTCGGCAGGCATCCGAAGACACTGCGTTCTGATAATGGGACAGAATATACTGGTGGGAAAATTCGAGAAATGCTTCGAAAAACTGGCATCCTACTCCAGACGACGGTCCCATACAGCCCAGAACAAAACGGTGTGTCAGAAAGAAAGAATCGCACCCTTTGCGAGAGCGCTCGGAGCATGCTGTTCGGTGCCAGCCTGCCAAAGACTTACTGGGGTGAGGCTGTTGTTACTGCCTGCTACTTGCACAATCGGCTTCCGAGTAAAGCGGTTAACAAGACGCCCTACGAGCTGTGGAACAGCAAGAAGGCGAACCTGGCACATCTGAGGATGTTTGGCAGTAGGGCTTATATGCAGGTCTCAAAGGAACACCGCGACAAATGGGACGCTCGTGACATTGAAGGGACCTTGGTAGGATACAGCGAAACACAGAAAGGATATCGTATACTAGTTGGAGGTACCAACAAGGTGAAGGTGTCACGCAGCGTTGTTATTGACGAGACTCCAGTCATGGAGAAGTTCTGTCGTGAGTCCCAGGCGGTACCACCTACGCTAGCACGACGAGGAGGCTGTTCACCAGACTTTATTGCGGAAGGTAACCCCTCTAATGCTGAAAATGATCCATCCGATGAAGTAGTAGTGGAACTGCTGTCGCCAGCGCCTGCTCCGCACCAAAGTGTAGGCGCTGATGTGCAAGAAAAGGAGGTGGGAGCTAACATGCCCAGGAGGTCAGCTAGGAGCAACAAAGGAGCTCCACCTGATCGGTTAGCGTACACTACCGCGCAGACTACGACAGCCCCTGATCCAGTCAGTTGGAAGGAAATGCAGAAGCTATCTCCCTCTGAGAAAGTGAAGTGGATGACAGCGGCGAGGGAAGAGATGGACTCGCTACACCAGCTTAACACTTGGGATCTTGTGCAGCTACCGCAGGGAAAACATCCATTTGGCTGCAAGTGGATATTCAGAACGAAGCGAGATAAACAGGGGAACGTTGAACGCTACAAAGCGAGGTTGGTCGCACAAGGTTTTTCACAGAAGTACGGCGAAGACTACGACGCAACGTTCGCCCCTGTCGCAAAACTAACAACCGTACGTGTACTCCTAACCATCACTGCGATAGAAAAGCTAAAGGTCCGACACTTCGACGTTAAAACTGCTTTCTTGAATGGTGATATCGAAGAGAATATATATATGAAGCAGCCTGAGGGATTTGTTCAGGAAGGGGAAGAGCATCTCGTTTGCAAGTTGAAAAAGTCATTATGCGGGCTTAAACAGGCCGCGAGGGCCTGGAACGTGAAGGCAAACAAGGTACTACTCGAAGAAGACTTCGGGCGTGCTGATGCCGACCCCTGCCTCTATTCCCGAACTGCAGATTGTGGGGTGATGTATATTCTCTTGTACGTGGACGACATGCTGATATGCCACCCAAATGACTCAACAATTACTCCAGTTTGGAAGGACCTTAACAAGCATTTTGAGCTCAAAGACCTTGGTCACGTCAGTCACTACCTTGGAATTGAGATTGAGAGAAGCGAGGATAATCGCTTTCTTCTTCACCAGCGGAATAGGATCAGCAGCCTACTGGAGAAGTACATGCTTGGAGATGCCAAAGGCAGTGCCATCCCTATGGACGCGGACTATCCGAAACTCACTGGGGATGACGGCGTACTGCAGAGCAACGAGATCTATCGTCAAGCAGTTGGAGAGCTCTTGTACCTGAGCACGACAACGCGCCCGGACATAGCGTGTGCAATGTGGTACCTGTGCCGACGTGTCAGCAAGCCCCGCCAGCGCGACTGGACCGCCGTTAAGAAGGTATTTCGGTACCTCAAGTACACGTTGAATTACAAGCTGCAACTGTCTGGGGAGCCAGGTGCAAGGTTGGTATGCTACGCAGACGCAGACTGGGCAGGTGACATCAAGGACCGTAAATCAACAAGCGGCTACTTCATTAGTCTAGGAGGAAGCCCTGTTTCGTGGTCCAGCAGGAAGCAGACGTCCGTGGCGCTTTCATCAACAGAAGCTGAATACGTCTCAGCGGCGCATGCCTCACAGGAAGTGCTGTGGCTGCGACAGTTGCTCACCGACTTCGGCCGCAGCATGGACGAGCCGACGTGTTTGCTCGAAGACAACCAGGGTTGCATCAAGCTGTCGGTTAACGAAGGCATTAGCGCGAGGACGAAGCACATTGATGTACGTCATCATCATCTGCGCGACCTAGTTCACCACAGAGTCATCGACCTCCAGTACTGCCAAACTAGCGAGATGGTCGCAGACATTTTTACGAAGCCACTGTCGCGAGCAAGACTGCAGAACCTCAGGGGGCCGTTTAGGCCTCGTTGATGGCTTGACGTCGAGGGGGGGGGGTGTTGGGGAACAAACGACAACGACATCATTTTTGGTACGTGCGCATATATGCATGCGCACCCGCCCACGTTTTCTCATTCGCAGTAAACCTGTTGCACCCGCACTGTTCGGCCGTCTGTCATTGCAGATCCAATAGTATCTGAACAGGATGCCATCCTGGCCCAGCAGATAGGAGCCGTGCCGTCCGTCAGTCGTTCCGGTGTCTGCCGAGTCTTGCTCAGCTATCCACTGCGACACCCGCTGACGAAGGCCGTCCGCTCTCTTAGCGTCTAGGAGCTGCTCTCTGCTCACGACCGTGCCCCAAGACGAAGATACGTCTCGTGCCACCTGTGCTGCTGCCAGGAGTTGAGAAGGCGCCTCGGTGCCTTCCTCTTCCCCCTCCGGTAGAGGCGCGCGGGACAGCGCGTCTGCTACCACGTTCGTTGAGTCCCGCCTGTACTCCGCGTTGAAGGAGTAGCCTTGTTGTGTCAGGGCCCACCTGGCAAGTCGTCCAGACGGGTTATGGAGCCGCTGCAGCCAAGAAAGTGACTGGTGATCAGTCTGGACAGTGAAGATACTACCGTCCAGGTAGTGGTCGAACTTCCTGAAGCGAAGATGATCGCCAAGCACTCCTTTTCCGTCACGGAGTAGTTCCGTTCTGCCGGATTCAGCGTGCGACTTGCAAAAGCCACTGGACAAAGACTGGCGTCATGCTCTTGCAAGAGAACTGCGCCAACGCCATAATCGCTTGCATCTGTTTGCACAACAAATGGTTTGTTAAGGTCGGGCAGATAAAGCCTAGCCGTATCAGCGATTGCTTGTGATAGAGCTCGAAATGATCGTTCCTGATCTTCTCCCCAATTCGTGCGCGTGTCCTTGCTCAACAACTGGTTAAGCGGCTGCGCAAGCCAGGCACAATTAGGAATGAATTGTCTGTACAACCAACCATACCTAGGGAGCGCTGCAAGGCTTTGACGTTACCGGGAACCGGAAACTCCGTGATCGCCTTTAGCTTGTCGTCGTTCGGACGGATTGTCCCTCCGTCCACCACAAAGCCGAGAAGGCTGATCCTAGACGATGCCAGCTGCACCTTGCGGGGGTTGATCGTTATACCCGCTTCATTCGTCCTTGCAAGGACGATTGACAGGTGTTCCAAGTGTTCCTGAAAATTTCTAGAAAACACTACGACATCATCCATGTATGCCATTCTGCCGCTCTGCTCTGCCAAAGCCGCTCTGCTCCTGGGGATAGAACCCATGGCTTTCAAGCCACCACCCAAGCCTCCGTAGGACCATTCGTTCCATGACTTTGCCCTAACAACTGGTGAGGGTAACCGGGCGAAATGAAGACAGAAGAAAGCATCATTGCAACGGCGGAATCCTGGTGCGGGGGACGACTTCCAATCTAACGGCTCAGGAGGGTCTCCTCCGTCGGCGGCCACTCGATCTGGGACGTCCGTCATTCACATTCTAGTGAGGCGCTGCTGTTGTGGAATAGAAATGACATATTCTCTGAATAATTTCCCAGAATCCCCGCCGCGATTCCCTCTAGTGCAAAATAACGCGTGTAGGTGTTACTTAGCAGCGCTATAAATATTGCAGAAGGACAAGTCGCTACGTAACAAGCAGTGATGTTACTTCCGGAACGAAATAACGGGCAGTTTATGAACATCAGTCTGCAAGTTTCATTCATAAGCACTTAATGTATCACCAGCTCGCGCAGCGTATATACGATATAGTAAGATCGCGTTAAACCCCGAGACGTCGTGGCGACGGGGGTGGGGGGCTCGAATCGTCGCGCCGGCCGCGCTGTCTGAGGTTTTTCCTGGGTTTTCCCCCATGCTTTTTATTTATTTATTTATTTAGAATACGTTAAAGACCGAAACGGGTACTACATAACGCAGGAGTTGGGCGACAATAACGCTGTAAAAACTGAAAAAGTAATTAACATGATCGGCAAACAACAAAAGAAACGTCAAATATACTAAAAAAGGGGAATACAGCACTAAAGTCATCAAGACATAATGCAAAAACCAGCAAGGATGTACACATATAGATCCCGTGAACAACAGTGCGAGAAAAAAAAGGAAAAAAAAAGAACGTAAAGAAGAGTCAGGGGAGAGATAACAAATTGGTGATGGCCGCCTGAAACTGGGGATGATTAGTGAAAAGTGCTACATGGCGGGGAAGGTCATTCCAGAGTCTTGACAATCGGGGAATAAACGACTGGAAGCAGTAAAGGGTATTATACAGGGTGTTCAAAATTAAGCTTTCACTATCACTCTATAAAAAGGAAAACTGGTGCTATTTTTCTGTTCCTTGAGTAAGAAACAGGTGCTACATAATTAGCAGCACCTGTTTTTTACACAAGTAGCCTAAAAAGTTATCATCCGGTTTCTGTTAGGTCTGCAGTCAGTATTACACCTAAGTATTTGTAAGATTCGGCGCGGACGAGAAGGGAAGTGCCGAAGTAGGAACTTGAAATTAGATGAAAGGACCGTGAGAAGGAGAGAACTTTATATTTATGAAGCAGTACCGCTTGCGGTGCTGTTCCGGGAAGATCTTTTCCTGATCTTTATATTTATGAATATTGACAGGCAGTAGCCATGCCGAGCACCAAGATGATATACGTTTAAGGTGCTGTTGGAGTCTATCACAGTCTAGGGTGGAAGATACTTTACGGTAGATGACGCAGTCGTCCGCGAAAAGACGGATAGAAGAAGTTAAGCCGTTACAGATGTCGTTAATGAAAATGAGAAATAAAAGAGGGCCTATCACCGAACCCTGTGGGATTCCTGAGGATACAGGTGCCAGAGAAGACGCTTTTGAGACCAATTTCAGCGGAGTTCCCCCTAAAGTCCACCTACAGCGCATATGCACAAGCAGCACAACTTCTTGACTTAACATCGGCAGAACATTTGCAGTGACGGCCCATTATCGGTACAGTGCAGGACGATAGTATAGTCGATATCTAGCAAATATTGGGACGAGCTGCTCGGGTACGAACCCCCTCTCATTCCTGCTCTTCTCTGTCCACGTCTGTACACCGCTCACAGCAACACTTGCTTCGCGTCCCAAGGGCGGAATAAAAAAAAATATCCCACATTTAAGAATGGCTGGGAAATGCCGGTCGATTCCATTGATGACATCAGTAAAATAATCAAGGCGAAGAGGAAGGAAAGAAAGAAAGAAAGAAAGAGGACGGGTCACTTTACTGGCTGTTCCAGTAATGTTAGAGCGGTTTGGGGTACCCATGGAGCAATACCATATTTCCGCTCTGAGGCTCTCACCATTTTCATTACGCATGAAGACCATTTCCCACGCGGCCAGGTGACAGCGATGACGGCAATTCATCCTCCGTCGACGATTCTCCGGATGATATCGTGTCGTGCTGTGTCTCCGGCGTGCCCTCGTAAGCATAAACGTTTTGCCGGCGTCACTGCTGGACTATCCCAAGCTTGATGGCATTCAGGCTTGGAAAAAGCGACATCACACAGCGTGAACCCCACACACTCACAGCGGTGCCGGAATAGGGGGAGCGACGGCTCCCTGTCATTTCCGAATGGGGCAACCGTGCTCCCCCAGTGTCAGCCCAGTGTCCTAATCATCTACGGTCTAACGGAATGACCCGTGCATGTGTTCTTTCGGCGGACATAAATTTAGATAGCAATAAACAGAGAGCCTACCACTGTCACTGTGTGCGGAGACCGTTTGAGAAGAGTGACACACCAATGGTGTCAAGTTCACAAGGTTGTGGAGTTGACCGTGGCAAGGTTTGTAGTACGAAGTGCACTGTCGAAGTTTCGAAGTGGAGTAAATCAGTCCGAAAGTGCGCTCCGGGAGGCGCGAGCATTAGAGACTCAATCCACGAGGTGGGGGGGGGGGGGGGTACAGAGGCCGAAACGGGAATCGCGAAAGGCACGCAACATGCCAGACTTCTGGGGGAAATAAGGATACAAAGAAACCACATGGTTGAAGGTTGTTGTAGGTGTGGTTGGCGAGGCGCAGCCACAGATTTTCAGTCGGTTGTGGCCAGGGTGCCCACTTCGAGCTGGCGTGTGAGACCTATAGTACAACACGTGCAATGGACTGAGACGGAACATCGCACCGGTGTTGTGTTCATGTGTCGGCAGCGCCGCGGGAGCGCCATCAAGTCGTCGCCTGCAGCAGCGTTACAGGATTATCAAACGCCATAGACATCGCAGAAGGCCACACCTCTGATAAGAGATATGTGTCGCAGCTTGTTTCTTGTCTTCATATTATGCATGCGTTCAGCTGTCATAGCAAAAGATTCTAGCTGTTAATATATGATTGTAGGCTCCTCACTTTCCAACGTTAGCGATGTCCAAAATTACCCGCCGTTGTCATTTACCCAGCTTTTCTTATTGAGGCGCCTGGAGTGATGACGATAGTGTGACACCCAGTCAAAAGAGCTGGGTGTCAAAGGGACACATTCTTGCTGAGCTCCAGACCGTCCCAGGAAAGCCTGGCTTCCTCGCAGAAGGCTTGCGGATCAAACCATATATGCTTCCTGTCCCGGCACACGTACATGGCCAGACGACGATTCCCGAAGTTCCTCACACATTACTTGTCATGGAGGTCTAGGCACTGCGCAGAAGTGAAGGAACAGTCGAACGCACTGAGCTCATGCAAACTAGCTCACCACCAGGCGCTATTTAATTATCATACTTCTGCAATGTTATTTTAGGACTATACAAATATGCACATGTCGTTCGCCTGGAGCACGTATATAGTTAGGGTAGCAACCCTGTATAACGCTAGCATGAGCCCCAAGGAAAATAAGTGGTGATGATGATGATGATGTTTACGGTAGCATTTCTTTTGTTTTGCTCCCCCAGTGGAAAAATAGTTCCGACGCCACTGCACACTCATACTTTCTCATCCTCTCCCTCTCACACATACACACGTTAAAGAATGTTAAAGACGTAAAGACGTAAGACAATCTTTCCGGCCACAACGGTCTCCTCTCTGCTTCGTTTTACTTTTACTCCGCGATAACCAGGTATCAGATAATGAGATGACGAGATAATCAGATATCAGACGTCATATTCGCTTCTTCAAAGACGGCAAAGATGGATTCCTCTTCCCCTACCTGGTACCTTCTGCTATATTAACATCTTCATTGCTGGTTCTGTCTTGTGCTGCTGGTTTTGTGTTCTATGTTTTGTCCTCCCCTCATTCTGAGGGACATGTTGCCCGCGTCATTAAATATAGATGTGAAAAAAGACTAAGCTATAACTTTCAGCTGTCATTAAACGTGCTATCTGCTCCATTGCCGGGAATGCGTAACTGCAGTGCGCAGTCCGAGATTACAACGAAAGATGCAAGAACGCAGAAAGAAAACAAAAAAGAAGCAGAAATACACCGTCACCGTCAGATGACCTACGGCTTGTGTATGCAAGCGGCGGTTCTACGAAAAAGGAAAAACAGAATTTATCTTCCATTCGTATTTTAAAAGGATGTCCACGCTTCCGTGAGAACAAAGTCAGCGCCAGCAACGTCTTATTCGCCGACACCGGCAACAGTTTTGTAGCATAGGCTACGAGAGACAGGGAATGGACAACCGTCGATCTCAGAGAACAGGAAAAGAAGTGTTTAATGGCGTGGCAGGAGCTGAGCCCAGCGCATGCTCCCGCGCTTCCTCGTTATCGACTTCCTTGGCCACAGGCTCCCCCCTCAGTGACGAGGCCGGGAAGATGGTCACGGAAAGTTGAAGCGTACCCGGCGGCGCCCGCATGCCGCGGAAAGAGTCGTAGTTTGGGGAGCGGTGGTGCTGGCAGGAGGGGCTGTAGGGGCAATGTGCGCCGGCTTAACCCGGTCCAAAGAGAGTGTGTCCCGTTTGCCGTTGTGGTCGATGGAAATAGTCTTCGAAGTGCGTGATAGAACAGGGAAAGGGCCGTCGTAGTGTGGCTCCAGAGGTCTGCGGACGGCGTCACGCCGGACATAAACGTGCGTACAGGTGCCAAGGCCGGGTGGCATATACTGTGGTCGGGCGGAGGGACATCGTGGCGGTGAAGGGCGCAAGGTCCGCATAGCATGTCTCAGGCGGTCGACGAAGAGCTGAGGATCAAGGTCTGAAGAGTGTGACGGGGATGCGACCAGCTCACCGGTCAGACGTAGCGGTGTTCCGTGTACCATCTCTGCCGGGGAGCAACCCATATCGTCCTTAAAAACAGTATGGATGCCGAGGAGGACAAGGGGTAACCGTTCAAACCACAGAGGAGGGGTGCCAGTGACCATGAGCGCCGACTTGAGCGAGCGATGGAATCTTTCCACGATGCCATTAGAAGAAGGGTGGTAGGCCGTTGTTGTGTGATGAATGGTACCAAGGGAACGCAACAGGCTGGTGAAGAGAGAGCTGCAAAACTGCCCGCCGCGATCCGTTGTGACGCTAAGTGGCGCGCCGAAGCGGGAAACCTAGGCGTCTAGGAAGGCTGCGGCGACGGAGTGCGCAGTGGCATCTATAGCATGGGAGTAGCCTCGGGCCAACGGGTGAAGCGATCAATCATGGTTAGCAGGTATCGGTGGCCTTGGGAGGAGGGCCGGGGGCCAACGATGTCGACGTGGATCCGAGCAAAACGTGCTTCAGGCAATGGGAAAACGGCCAACGGGGTGAAAGTGTGACGTGTCACCTTCACGCGCTGGCATTGGTGGCAAGTCTTACACCAAGTTGAAATGTCCTCGTTCATCGCAGGCCAAACGTAGCGGTGGGAGATGAGGGCGCGTGTGGCACGTGTACCGGGATGGGAGATGCTGTGGAGCGAATCAAACACGGCCTTGCGAAGAGAGTGAGGTACAAGGGGCCGCTGGCGGTTCGCGGATATGTCGCAGACGATGTGGGTATTGCTGGAGGGCGACTGGACCTTGGAGAGCTTGAGACTTCCGGGGGAATCAAGTAGATGCTGAAAGTCAGGGTCGGTTCGTTGTGCCTCCGCAATTTCCTCAGAGGACACGGTTGCTAAGTCGAAGGCGGCAACCGAACGGGAGAGGGCGTCGGCTGCACAGTTGTCAGGTCCCTTCACATGCTGCACGTCCGCAGTGAATTCCAGCAGATACGCCATGTGACGAATCTCCCGCGTACTGTGACTTGGGTTGGTGGAAGGGGAACGTAGCGCGTAGACGAGTGGTTTATGATCGGTGAGGAGGGTGAAGCCTCGTCCTTCAACGAAGTATCGAAATTGGCGGACGGCAAGGTAAGCCGCCAGCAACTCCCGACCAAAGGTGCTGTATCTCTGCTGGGCAGGGGTTAGGGCACGGCTGAAAAAAGAGAGCGGCTCCCAGCGGCCATCGACGTACCGTTGTAAAACAGCTCCCACAGCATTACCCGAGGCGTCCACGAGGACTGAGGTGGGAGCGTTTGGCTTTGGGTGTACCAACATGGCGGCCTGGCTAAGCGTCTGACGCGCGCTGTGGAACGCTTTTAACGCGTCAGGTGTCCATTGCAGCGGTGCGTTGCCACGAGCACTTGTGAGGAGGGCATGGAGAGGCTGTAGCATGCCGGCGCAGCGCGGGATGAATCTGCGATAGAAGTTAATGAGGCCAAGAAACTCCCGCAGTCTCTGCTGCGTGGTAGGCTGCGGAAAGTCAAGCAGGGCCTGAACCTTCTTTTGAAGAGGGCAGATGCCGTTACTGTCAATGCGATGCCCGAGGAAATCGACTGCAGGCACCGCAAACTCACTGTTCTGGCTGTTGATAACGATGCCGAAGTCTTGCAGGCGTGTGAAGAGCGCCCGCAGACGTTTCATGTGCTCCTCCTCGGAGCTACTTGCTACCAGGATGTCGTCCAGGTATACAAAACAGAACGACAAACCCCGGGTCACCTCATCCATGAAACGCTGGAACGTTTGCGCAGCATTCCTCAACCCAAACGGTATGCGGATGTATTCGTAGAGACCGAACGGCGTTACTATGGCTGTCTTCGGAATGTCAGTGGGTTCTACCGGAATCTCGTGGTATGCTTTGACTAGGTCAACTTTGGAGAAGACGCAAGTTCCATGCAGGTTTGCCGCGAAGTCTTGAATGTGTGGCACGGGATACCGGTCCGGAACGGTAGCACGGTTTAGGGCCCTGTAGTCACCAGTCACCACAGGGTCTCCAGTCGTTGGGTGCTGCCTTCGGCACCATGTGTAACGCTGATGACCAAGGACTAGACGAGGGTCGAAAGACGCCCAACTCCAACATATGCTGGAACTCGTTTTGCGCAATGCGGAGCCTTTCAGGTGACAGGCGACGAGGGCGAGTGTGGACCGGCGGACCTTTCGTGATGATGTGGTGGGTGACCTGGTGCTTCACGGGCGGAAACGTTGAGACAGGGTGCGTTATCGGGGGGAACTCCTGCAAGAGCTTCTCCCACTTGTTCACCGAAGCAGGTAAGGTGGTGAGGTTAAGTGAGGGCTCGCTGGACGCTGTGCCCCGGACAGAGAGATGGGTCATCGTGTCGAGTAGTCGTTTCGTTCGCACATCGACAGCCAGGCCGAAGTTGCTGAGAAAGTCGGCTCCGATAATTCGGGCGCGACGTCTAGCGTCGTGCCGCTGTAGCCGTAGCCAATAGAGACCAGGGGCTATTTTCCTCCGCGTAGACGTTTCGGCCGCTGCCCCGTCGGTTCGTTTCTCGCATGAACACCCTCTCTCCCAGTGGCGTAGCCACGGGGGGGGCTAGGGGGGGCTCGAGCCCCCTACCTACCACGCACCGACCCATGGAAATCGTGCAAATCCGAGGAGAAAATAATATATGGGGGGTGGGTGACAGTGTGTCGATGGCGAAAGTTCTTGCAGTTCATGGCATCTAAGCAGCACTCTTGAATGGTTTTCAAAGTATGAGCTTTTCAAAATACTTCCAATCTCGTGACACCGCCTCATTGGACATGACAGCCTACACATGTATTGTGCACGTCCAAATCAATTATTTTCGTTCTGTTGTTTTTTAACCGCATTTTGCGGCGTGCACGAGTATGTGTATACGTTGTCGCGCCCAGGATCAGCGGCGGGGGGGGGGGGGGAACTAGGGCAAGTTTTCGTATCGAGCCCCCCCCCCCCCCCCCCCCTTACCTTGGAGGTCTGGCTACGCCACTGCTCTCTCCACATGTTGAGACGCAGTAGGTTGTTCTGCGAAGACAAGGTTGCGTTCGCTGTGTGCCTGTGCATATGCGTGTGGCTCAATTGTAAGAAAAGTGGTGGATGCCTAAGACGGTTGACTTATGTCCTCATACATTGAAATGGTGGATTCATAACGCTCCCACCGGTGGAATTCTCTTGGGTTGTGATTGAGGAAATTGATCTGTTTGATGTTCATCTGCCGCCTTCTCTTTAGTTGCTAATGTTGGGAGTGCCGTAACGTAGGAGTTTGTTTCGTGGCATGGTTCAGAAATTGTTCTCGGCTACTCATGTTGTATACCCGATTTAATATATAAGGGAAAAGTCGAAAAAGGTGCCTGTGTGAAAGGGGACATACACACAGGAGTAATGGGAAGCTGCCGTGCAACAAAGGGCTCGCTGTTACGCGGCATGTTTTGCAGACAATGACGTCCCATGTTACTGTTCTGTATTCGCAGAACTATCTTCCCTTTGAGAAAGACGGACACCGTTCCATCTCTATTCCCTTATCCATTCTGTGGAAAAGGAGATGCGTGCTTCATAAGTGGAAAGCTAAATCACGGGCGCTTGGCGTTTTAGTAGTAGTCCTTTGAAATATTCCAAGTCTGACTAAATATTGAGTGCCCTTCTGAAGTTACTGTAATGCCGGGAGGTAAAGGATAGAGTATCACCCGTGTTATTCGAACGCTTCGCGTGTTATTAAGTGAAAGGCTCGCTAGGGGTAAAGACAGCCACGGTTACTCGAATCCTTGTCACGTGTGCTGGTATCCTTCCATGCGAGGTTTCTCTATGCATAAAGGAAGCAGCCTTGGCAACCACACATCAGGAAATGGCTTGTCCTGCTGAGCTCACCAAACACTGGAACTCCCAAGAGCGCAGCTTTTTGGAGAAATCCTAATTTCTTTAAATTTCCCGGCGCATGTTTCTCTCATCTGAAATCCAAGACTTGTCACATTCTCATTATGAATGGAAAAACGAATTAACGGGCTCCTTGCTAAAGGTACAATAATACGGAAATATAAAATATGTCTATATAGAATATATACAGAACACACACACACACACACACACAAAGCCCAGTGCAGGGCTGAGGAGGACGAAGGAGAGAAGCACGCACGTAACGGTTTTGATTGTGCGTTTACGAGATAATCGCCGAAAATTGTTGGCGCGAATACATCTGGCGTTCATTGGTACCCGGTATTCAGTTTCTTATTCGATACGTCACCCGTATTGGGAAAACCTGTTACCTACATTGTAAACTTTTTCACACCTTTAAAGGTGTGCGCCATGCACATGAAACCTGGTTGCCTAACATTGTACCTCCAGTATGACATTTTACGAAATTCAGAAAGCAATACAAAAGATCAGGCATCATCTTACATTATGTCTTGGATATCGTAGATACGTGCTAATGAATCGCTACGATAATCGAGCACATGCAAGTGTCTATACAATACTGTTCAACAATGTTGACACTTGAAGGACTGAATTTTCGGAGGACGGACAACATGCGAGTAAAGAAAATTAGTGCTAAACCGTACTCCATTATGATGTTATGAAAATTACACCAAAAAAGGCGTGCGTCATGCACATTACTGCACCTTTAAAGGTGTGTAAACGGTTACAGTGTACAGAGGCGCGCAGAAATGCTTTCTCTATATTTGTAAAAGCTGCTGTGGCAATATGGGATGCGTCAGTATTTATCCGTTTTAGGTTTCATTCAGGTGAAAGGTTTCATTTGTACAATTGGGCCCATGTTGCCAATATTTGCACAGTATGCGACCAGCATTGGTCCCCTACTACAAAACAAGGTCACCTAATACGAGTTCCACGCTGGACAAACATTGGATAGACTGCATGTCAGTGCTGGTGTAATTGATGCAGTATGGAAAAGGCAGTGGGCCGCACCTGAGCCGAAAGCAGGCATGGTGATACTCGACCTCTCATGAACCATTGTGCCTTGCAGAATTATTTTGCCAGTAGTGGTGTTCCAACTATCCATATATGCCCATTCTGGGATCCACATGGACCAACTATAGTGGAATATTGTTTGGCTGGCCGCTGCATGCAAGACTCTAGCCAATATTATTTGGCCGACAGTTATATCCAGCCCACATTGCCCACTTTCAGCCAACATTGTTTGGTTGCCGCCCATATCCCGTCCTTATTACCCCATTGGACGCGGTACCTGTTTGGGTCCCCGGCCATTGGTTGACAACATCGTCCGTAATTTTGGAAAACAAATGTTGAATCCATATTTCCAAGTACCGGACTGGTTGCTGGCACACTCGGACTAGTACTCGCATTCTACAACAATTGCGGAAGAATAATGGTGAGCGCGGACCTCTATAGCATCGGTAGTTCCAGGCGGACGACAGTAATCGATCACGTTAGCGTGGTACCTGGGACCCATTTAAAATACGAATACCACTGTGGAATTGCCACTGGTTCTAAGCACCATTGAACAGTGCTCATGCGACAGATGTGTTACACGTAGTTCGCTCTTTCATAAGGTGTCTGTAAAATATTCACCGTTTTCCTTTCCAGTTTACCTGCTGAGGCCGACTTCTGTGAAGGGGCGTACAAGATGGAAGAATTATTTTCCTTGCGCAAGGAGTTGGATCTCCGGAAATGTTGCAGCCATGGAACAAGGGAAGAGTGCATACTGCCAAACAAACTACTCTTATGGAACAAAGTGCTTTGGTGCTGCGGCGTCTACCTCACTGAGACTGAACCAGGAGTGCTGACCCTTTTCTCCACCCGTGATATTCCTATTACAAGTCGCAATGCTGCATCACTCGAAATACTCTTAAGGATCATAGGCGAACACGACAGCATCAAATATTTCTGTTTCCGCCGAGTAGATATCGGTATTCTGAAGCGCATCCTGGGATCCTTGGGAATACGATCGGATGTGCGCGAGTTCATCTTGGAATGTGCATATTTCAACGAAGATATGAGCCCTACCTTGGGCTCATATGCCTTTGAGGAGATGTCTCCTGCAGTCATTAAGGATTTTGAGGATTTCCAGTTCATGACAACACAAACGATAGCCACCATGATATTAAGCACGGTGCGCAAGGCATCATCGCTCGAAGTGTTCCACCTGAACGAACCAGTTAAGGACGACGTTGCAGTTGAGCTAGGCATGGAATTGGCGAAGAAACGTTCTCTTAAAACACTTTCCCTGGGTCCACGTTGTACAGACGTTTCGTTCTCCTACATATCTACACTTCATGCTATGCGGTCAGCCGACAAACAACAGGCATGCAACCTGAACTCTCTGACGTTGTGCACATTGTGTATCGAGCGCACAGGCGTTCCCAGTTATTTGCTGCCATATACGGTGATCGCTAACCGAAACATGTCTGGGTGTCATAATCACACTGAAACTACTGATGATCAAAGTCTTGACGATGAGGTACTAATGCTCGCTAACGCGCTGTCTGGCAACAGCAACATTGAGGTACTCGTTTTGCGAGATGTGTGCTTAAACCTGGACGGGGCTGCGGCACTGAGCCAACTGATGGTCACAAACACGGCGTTACGTACAATCGACATAAGCGGGAGTTCCCTCGGGACGGACGAGTGCATAGCATTGGCAGATGGACTGCTGCTGGCGACGGTTCTTAAAGAATTCATCATGGAAGGATGTTACTTGACACGTACTGGTGCAATCAGAATCTGTGAAGCAGTGCGTGAAAACAAATCGTGCATAACTGTGAGCCTCGGTGAAATTTGTTCTTTCAGAAATCAAATTACAAGAAGTGACCTCGTCGAGTTAGCTCTAACCGACCCTAGAGGGAAAATTCGCTTTTTCTGGGATGCTTCTACGATAATATGCGCAGAGAGCCTTCTCATGCAGCCACAGCACGTGAATAAGATAGTACTGAATCGCAACACAGGCCATGATTTTCCAGCAGACGAATTTTGCGCCTTTCTCGAGCAGGACGGGACACTGGTCGACGAATTGCATTTCTATTTATCCGATCCGGCTTTTAACTTAGTGCGGAAGCTTGCTGAGTGCCTTCAGCGGCGAAATGGCCTTCAGGCTCTTACGTTAACTTGTTACGAAGAATACGATGAACCAGCTCGCGAAGTACTGCGGTTACTCGCTAGTCGCTACGAGCCTGGAGAAGAACACCACGCTCTCTGCTTTACACCTTGTTTCCCAAACCAGCGACGTCATTCATTGTTTTGCGCGTGTGATACGCAAAAACAAGTGCTTGAATGAGATGACCATAAGGTGTGATCCACAGAATATCACTATACAGGAGATGGAGCAACATATGGAATGCAACTACGCTATCACATCGTTTAGGCTTCCTCATGGGGGCTCACGTGATGAAAAACTGCGAATAGAAAGCCTGGCTGCGCGGAACAGAGTTTTACAAGATCGATCGCTGCACTTCATGTCGGAGGACGTCCTTGTCAAGAAGTGCTGGATGAAATCGTTTGAACTGACGCGTGACACGGGGACGCTCAGGAGAGCCGTCATGTCCAAGTTGAAGAAATCGCAAGAAGAAGCGCAATTTCTGATCGACCGAAAGCAGCGGTACATTCGCGACCACTACTTCACAATCACTGCAGTCAGCAAGGGTAGGATCGTGTGCAATGCATCGCCAACGGGTGCAACTCAGCTAGACGACCTTCACGCGGAATGCGTATCTCATATCACGGGCTATCTGAGTATAAGTGATGTTGTGTGATCCACTCTGTAACACTACGATGAACGTCTAAAGTCAAGATTGTCTTTACCTAGTGCGCTACGCCATCTCCATATTCAATCTATTTTCTCCACGTTCTACGTTACAGCATGGGCGAGACAGGCTTGAAAGTGAATCTACTGATCAAAACATTGTTAGTAGGTGTTGCTTTGTCTTTGTAGTAAATATAACCTTGAGCGCTTTTAGCGTGTATGAGGAATACCTACACGCACATATACGCATTGTTTGTTTAATCGCCAATAGCATTTCCACCTCCTTTATTACTTTCTTGTTTCTAGAGTGCTAATCCTGTGCCTCTTGAACTGTGGACTATGGTAGCCCTTCACGATGGTCAAAATATATGTATCGGGGAGAGCAAGGGTGCTCTTTCACACGCCGCTCTTGTTGTATGTTTCTCTCCTTTGCAAATGATAATCAATAAATAAGGGAGGAACATGTGCTCCACTTGATGCTGATTGCGTCGGTGCTATATTTGCCAATGACATAGCTCTGCAGAGCGACGATAAAATGAGCGCTGGGCCTATCCAAGCGTCGCAAGAGCAGAGACTGGTGATGGAAACAGTGAAGAGGCCCGTTATCTCTATATGGATATCAAAGCAGTTCCGCACAGTCCGAAAAACACTGCTAGTATACTGTTACATGCATCTGATAAAATCCCCCAAGGAGGACGACTCTGCAAAGTTTCCACGAAATATACCACCAAACTATTTTCTTGTGCGTGAGCAGCAGGTAAAAAGGTACACTATGAAAAAAAATAAAAAAGGTATAATTTTCATATCATTTCCTGCAGGTCAACCACATTTCTACTCAAACCAATTTTACCTGATAGCATAGCTAGGAAGCAATCGAGGTGGTGATGTAGAGGACCCATGCTGAGGAACCCTGTTACGAGAAACACTTCGGACTAAAAGAGATTGAAACTTTGTTGTGTTCGTCCCCTTTTTTCGTGTCTCCCGTCTTGGGGGTTCTTCGATATGGACCAATTTTATTTTTTTTTGGTGTAACTGCATAGTAGAAACTGTTGCTCTACAAGTTATGTGTAGGGGGTTCTACCTTTATTTTTCCCTTAGAGCAAAGGCGACAGAGAGGAGCAAGGCAAAGGGAAGCTGCCAGTTATACGCGCAAAGCAGAAGGCCACGTATGCCAACAACAACAACTTTACTTTGATATTGGAAAGTGGGGAGGTTCACCGCCAGAGGCGATACTCTGCCCCATTGCTGGTGGGGATTGTGGGGAATAAAATAACGAACCCCTTCACAATAAAGATCGGAGTCCGATGGTGTCCAGAAATGTCAAAAGAGCTTTGAGCGCAGAGGGTTGCTGGACTGGATTGGGTCAGGGACCATGCAATGTCGATAGGGAGAAATCGAGAGTCCAGCTGTCGAAGACACTCGGAGAGCGCGATTCGGGAAGGTTGGTAGTGGGGGCAATGAAGAAGAATGTGCTCCAGATCCTCTAGAGCACCACAGTGGCAGCAGGTGGGAGAGTCAACTTGTCTCAAGCGGTAACGCCACTGAGCTGTAAAGGCCACATCGATGTATGAAATACCGATATTAACGGAGCATGAAATGACTAAGGAGATCGAATAGGTATACGAGTATAAAGTTGGACTGCAAACGTACGCGCCGACAGCGTGGTGGTTCGGAGGCCTGACCACTCTTCTGAACTTTTCCAGTGGGCCAGTCCTCCGCAGAGATGACTACTCAACTGACATTGACGGTGAACGCTACAAGTGATTATTATGGCAATCAATTAACACGGCAATCTTGTAAAAATTTGCCTAATGTCACGGTATCCCAGACATCCCGCTCGATCTCTGTGCATGAGGCGGGGGCACAGTACCCCGTAGCCTGATGCCCCATTTTCTTCGGACGGATTGAAACTTTTTCTATTATGATTACAAGCCCTGGAACACATATTCAGAAGAAAGCATCAGTGCAACACTGAATCCTGGTGCGCAGGAAGACTTCCAATCTCACTGCTCAGGAAAGTCTCCTCCGTCAGCGACCACTCGATCTCGGACGCCCGTCACTCACGCTCTAGTGGGGCAACTGACAGATGTCCAGATAATTTCCAGCGGAGAATTAGGCATAGTCAGTACATTTGCATCTAGATTCCGGTTAGCAGCAAGAAGGAAATATTTCATTGTCGCTCATGGAATCCGTTAAACATGTCTCTGTCACAGCTAAGATGTCACGAGAACACGTTTAAAAAATAGAACAATTGTCACCACGCTTAGGTACAATACTTCGGATATTTGTACACGAGATAGCACGGTCATTGGGTACCCTGGCTGCATAATGCTTCGTGGATAGTGATCTCTAAGTTTCAGTGACACAACCCCTTCGACAGACGTTGTAAACATAGCACCGATTGTCAACGTACAACTTGTCGAAACGCAGTTTTTGTAGTGGGAAGATTTATTCGACGCAATAAACTCTGCAACGCACACGCATACACACACATGAACACATATACAGGGTGTTTCACGAAAATCCCCCTGCTGAATAATTCGTGAGCAGATGACGCTATCGAAGAAATTTCTTTTCGGTAAAGATCATTGGGACATCGACCCTGAATTGAGCAGTGAATGACTCATTTGTACCCGCTCACTTATTAAATAAACAACTTAACTTTTAACTTTTACTTCGGACGCTTACGGAACTTGTGTTTTGCGCATCGGGACCTTCAGCGAAAAATATTGAAGAAAAAAAAAACGCATCGACACTTACTGAGTGATTTTTTCGAGTAATTAATCGGTTTCGATTTACATATTTATTGCGCGGAGCAGTGCAGGAATGCTTGAGTGAGCGGTGCAGGAATGCAGCGCAGGAATGCAAGAGATGCTTTGGTATTCCTTCTCAAAGCGACTAGGGCTGCGTTCCAATGCCCCGGTTAGTCGACTGCCTAGCGGTCTAACCGGAAGTGCCGCCACGTTAAGTCTCGTTCCAAATCTCGCCAAGTCCGCTATTCAGTCGGCTACCGCCTAGTGCACGTCGACGCAGTCTAGTTATACGCCTGACCATCTGACAGCCGGGATGGCTGACAGCGGGAAACGCTAGTACCTGATGCGCTTGCGCCGTACGCATTTCTTGCGTGAGCAACGAGATGGCGCCACAAGCGCCTCGATTAGGCAAGCCTGTTCCAATAGTGACAATCAAAGGGGTCTGCTCAGCTGCCTAGTCAGGCGGCTTCGCGGCCGCGAGGTATTGGAACGCAGCCCAGGACACAGCACAGCCGGTTCTGTCGTTCCGTAGGTGAGATAGCGTGCTGTAATCATGGATGATGACGAATGCGTCGCGGGCGCTGTTATCTAATCCGTACACTCTTAAAAATTAACTACACCACCCCTAGCGAAAATTATCCTGATGGAGCCTGGTGGCCCACCAAAATATTCTGGTGGCACCTGGTGGACCACCAAGTTTTTCTGGTGGTACCTGGTGGCCCACCAAGGCAGCTCTGATTGGGTCTGGTGGACCACCAGAACACATTTGGTGGCATCTGGTGGGCCACCAGAACACATTTGGTGGCATCTGGTGGGCCACCAGAACACATTTGGTGGCATCTGGTGGACCACCAGAACAGCTCTGGTGCGGTCTGGTTGGCAACCAGAACAGCTCTGGTGTGGTCTGGTGGGCCACCAGAAGAGCTCTGGTGCGGTCTGGTGAACCATGAGAACAGCTGCAGTGGGCTCTGGTGTACCACCAGAACAGTACTGCGGACTGACAAGATGCTATACAATGACTGGTGGATAATCAGACCTTTAGTGTACTTCCAAAATGTAACTTTGGTGGAGCTAATGAAGGCGTATGGTTTGTGGCATCTGCTTTAAATATCACCAAAGTTCTGTCATAAAATTTGTTGGACGGATGACACCAATCCCAACATGCATCTTGCAGGAAAGCCCAGTTCGGCAGCTTGGATGGTGCGCTATAAGGCATGACATTTAAAGCAGGAATGGCAGCACGCAGTAAAAATTCTGCATGGTCATTCAGGTTACTTTTCATCGTTTAGGCATATACTACTTGCACATATGATATGCAAAAGATGCATCTGCATTTTCTGGTGATGTTCACAGGCCTGTTCACAAGTACATAATAATCATGACCATTGTCTGAAAGAGATGAATAGACTTGAGATACGACCATGTCAGGACAACTATTTTTACTTCATTTTGGCCATTTCTATTACACATAGCAGTATTCAGCTTTCATATAATTATAGGCATCAGTAGCACTGTACATATTCACTGAGCATATTTAAAAAGCAACATAATCAGGCAGTTCATAGAAAACCCTACTTCACGTTTAAAGCAAATGTACTTATATTCAACTCTGAATCATTCCCATCCAACAGACTGACAGTAACGTACAAAGCTAGCGAATGAAATTCAAATATTACATACAATATGCACATGTGCAAAGTGTGCAATATCTGTCTGGACATAGTACAACTCCCTATAGCCTTCGATGCAGTCAAAGCACGCAGTTCAGAGGTACAATAGGGAAAATGTGTTCATCATAAAGTGGCAATAAAAAAATCCTGAGGCTGAGATTCAAAGCAAGGTCCTGTGTGCATTGACAAAGAGGTAACATGAGGATTTTATGGTAAGCGCTCTCCAATGTAATCAGACACCCACATGATTTTTCAACTTGGATTGAAGGTCTGTCTTTGCACGGAGAAATCATGCATACAACAGTACGCATACTTCAGTGACATGCAATGTCCTGCATTTCGAAATGTTTTACTGTGTGTGTACCTTGTCTGTACTTTGTCTCCGGGAGAACTGGCAAAACTGGTTTACGGTGGCAAAGGGACAAGGCGCTGACCTCCACTGACTGGCGAACCAGAAAGAGTTCCCCTTATTATGCCATCTGTGACGTGGCATCATACCTCCTAATCCTTGTTGTAGCTGGAGTGGAGAGTTACGGGTGAACATGGAAACCCATGTTTATGCGAGTTTTTTTTTTTTTTTTTTTTCTGGGGAACAAATTGCACACATCAAAACGTTTTGCGCTATTCGGTATAATGACACACACTTTCAGCAGACATCTTAATCTGAATTTTTTTGGATGGCCCTCTGTGCTCTTTCATAGCAGCATACGGGGTAGAAATGCTGTAGGCTTATGTTGAAATCACGCATGAGTATGTATGTATGGTGCACTGGGAATATCATTCAAGATGCGTTTCTTTCCCTTGCTTCCCCCTGTGCATGGGTTCAGCTGCCTATGCAAGTGAGAAATACGTAAGAATTAATCTCTCTCAAAACTGTTTGGTATTTCGCATAAATAGTTGGCATCCCCCACATCCAGAAAGACGCAGACACTGTCAAAACGATTGGCACAAAAAACGTAAAGTGCTTCTTCCGCCGGTGGGAGCACGCAAGTAACAATGTGACGAACTTCACCAAAACTACTTTGTTCAACAATGGCCTGCTTGCAAACCAAATAGATATCATCTGTCGCTAGTTGCTTGTAGACCCGCTGAACTTCATAGTAGCCACCATTGTCGACCTTTATGAACTGCGAACACGTCTTTTGTGGCCTGAAATATTCCACAGAATGAATTGTACAGCTGTTGATCTGTGCCCGGAGAAACCGCTGTAGACTTCCCACGTTGCCGATATCCCTCAAGAACGCTTGCTGAATTGCACTTGTCACATTGCCTGGCAATTGTTGTGACCCAAGGACACGACAAACAGAAGATTTCCTTCTTGTACCCCTGTACTGCTCATACAGTGGTGTCCATGCTTCCGGAAGTTCAACACTTTCATTTATTATGTCAACTTTTTGGTCCATGAGGCATCTTTCCGTTACTTGAAGAGGCACGCCGTTAGATGCTTTCACCTTCTTCACAAGATCTCCATTGGCTCCCTCAAAGGGGAACATTGACGTACTCCACAATGGGCCCAGGTTTCGCACTGCTTGCGGTAAGTGAAGTAATAGGTGCACATTGAATGTGCACTGTCCCTCACCATAAAGCAGAGGCACTTTGACACAAAAGTCACGCAGAACGTGCTCAGCCTCATCAACTTCATCTTCAGTGATGGTCTGTTTAATAAGGAGAAACACGGCATGACACAACTTTGAAAAGTGAAGCAGATAACGTAATGGTAGGATACCCTGAACACACGGAAGACAATAGTAGAGCAGCCAGAACTTCCACTCAGTCGCCTTCCACAAGGCACGGTCATTCAGTGCCCTCGGAAGACGAGAAAATGAAATGGGAGGCCGGATCCTGCATAGTCGTGCATTAACCTCATCCACATATCGACCAATATATGCTTCTGCTTCTGAATGACTTAGCCATATTTCTGTCACTTGTTTGACAACTCCTTCAAGCACACAGTGCATATAATCCGGACAGGCACCCCATGCGACATCAAAACTGCGAAGATAAAGCAAAGGGCTAAGCCCCTTGATTCCATTGACGACTTGGCCTGTGCGTGTTGCTTTCTTCATGTCCCGAACTATTTCCACATGTGTTCGTTGCTGCACGTGCTCTCTGTAGGGGTACCGCAGGCTTCCTGATAAGAAATACATATTTTTTAGTAAAAGATGTACAAAATTTGCTAAATATTTTATTTGCATGCATACTGTTATATGGAAACTAATCATCAGTACATTAACAGTATATAATGCTCATCTTAGAGTTGCAGAATGCAATCGCACTGCCACTCATACTTGTATGGCCAAACGTACTTCTGCTCGTTACGACTTCAATCCGTTGCAACTTTGATAATTTTGCACAATTTCCATGTGTTCAGTGATAATTTCATCGTCTTGAACTTGTATTTTGTTATCTGGCAAGCAATCTAAGTAGAACTATATCATGCTAGCACGTCCTTTACAAATAATTACACCGTTAATGGTATCTTACTTTGTACTACGAAGCCCACACCAAAGGTGACAAATAGCACATACCTTGCAGATGGACACCGGGGTGATAGCACCATGGGCAACCATGAAAGCCATTAAACTGCTTCATATTAAGCAATGCTGCCCTTGCAGGGGAGTCGACGACAGCACAGACCACATGAACTCTTGATGCGATTTTCTCTCCTGCACTGTTCACCCACGAGAGTGTCCCAATTTCGTTAAATGCATCGGCGAAGGCTTTCAAGAAGAGGAACATGTTGGGATGTTTTCGAGAAAACCACAGTCCAGCAAGAGTAACATTCTGCCATCTAGGTATAGTGGGCAGCTCGTTGAGTATCATATGGATGGGCCATAGAGACGACGTAGTTGACTTAAAGACAGGAGAACCATCCGTCGAAAATGTAATGGTAAGGTCATTTGCTTTACATCCTAGCTCCTGACGCACTCTCTTGTACAAGGCATCACTAGTCAGATCGGTATAGACAGCGGATGTGGCAGCATGTATCCGTTCCAGGTTCTCCAGGAGCAGTCGTT
Organism: Ornithodoros turicata; assembly: GCF_037126465.1. Taxonomy (NCBI): domain Eukaryota; kingdom Metazoa; phylum Arthropoda; class Arachnida; order Ixodida; family Argasidae; genus Ornithodoros; species Ornithodoros turicata. The sequence goes on from NC_088201.1 coordinate 229,412,708, forward strand.
GATACTTCTTCACTAGAAGTTGCAACTGTGCTCTTAAATCGAACATGATAAAAAAGTTCCCATCTCGTAGCATCTCTTTTATGCTGTGCTTCGCTCTGCAGTGGGAACATTCTCGATCTTCACTGTCTTTTTCTTTGGCAGACATCCCAAGATAGCTCTGACAGTCTTTGCAAAAATAGTGAAACTTAAGCACATCACCTTTTGCATGGCTCCACAATTTTCTGAACATGTACTTAGAGTTCGGTAAAACATTATCGCCAAGAAGAGCATTGAGGAGCTTGAGGAGGCCGTCAATTTGGGTCCACGATAAGCCTGCTGCAACTGTATATGCAAGGATCAGAAGAATTGCCTGGGCAATGGTGGTTGTGCTATTGGGTAAAGTTAGCCTTGAGTACTGCTCTAAGAATAGCAGGATGTCACGGTCAGTGCTGGACTCCTCTTCTTCGAGTGCATCCTCTTCTTCTTCCTCATCCTCAGGTGGCCCGTTCATTATTTCGTCGTTTGCGAGAGCCGATTGTCCTTGACCTTCAACTTCTTGAATAACTTCCGCGTCGATATCAGGATCATCGATATCAGGATGATCTCCGTCAGATCCCGAGTCGCAGGGTGTGCCTGCCTCATCGGTTCCAAATTGAATATCCCTCACCGCAGTTGAAGAAAGCCTAGCAGTGTTCGCATTGATATCAGAATCATCCCCGTCAGATCCCGAGTCGCCAGATGTGCCATTGTCCCCAAGTAATACATCACCCACCGCAGTTGTAGCACGTCTAGCAGTGCTCACAGATTGGAAATTGTGTCCCGAAGCATGTGAGGATGAATAACCAGCGCTGGTCTCTCCCTGTCCTTCAGTCTGTCTCCTGTTGTTCCCTTTTTGAATATTTTTCCTGTGCCACGCTGTTTGCTTCGGAACAACGCAGTCAACACCTGGTTCTAGATAGCGCTTTCTTCGCACTTTCGCGGCGCTCATGACACATATGGGTTAACGTGGATCATGTATACGACGTAGTGCGCAGTATTCGGTACACGGCGGTGTTTTGCACCGCGAAGAAAGTTGCAGAGGGTAAAACTTTCACAATTTGCACACCACAATCGGTGAAAAAAGAAACTTCAGAGAACCTCCACCACGCTTGAAGACGATGACGATGATTTTGACAAGCTATCTTACAAGCAATGTACTTTGTGATTTTCACCCATGAAATAAAGATATAAAACTGCCACCAGTACAGTGCAACTGAAGTGGACAACGGCTGTATCTGCACATTCAATGCGAAAGCTATTCGGGAAAACCAAGAGGCTCGAAGACAGACATGACAGACACACGCAACACACACACCATCAATCACAGGAACTCGTTTATTTATGTATGCCTATCAACTTATACGCCCACGGGAACGAAGATAGTACTACCAGTATCGGTACTTATATAATATTGCCAGTACTTGAAAAATGTAATAACTTTCTGCAGCCTATGTGCGAAACTTCGTGGTACTAAAACTTTACACTAAACGTTCGAAGCAACCATAATTCATCAAACCGTCGGCTGATTTCTGTTCAGTTTTGAGCACTAAATTCGTTAAGTTTGTATATAATAGACGACGTATTGACACAAACATGCATTTTTCTCGTTGAAAAACAGTCAACGTGAGGAGGCCGCTAGAGTACGGCTCGTTTCGTTTTAACTTCTCTTGTGGCTGCAAACATTGTGCTCATGTATGTGTGTATCACTGATCTCGATTGTAAAAGGTGTTATAGATAGATAGAGATAGATAGAGATCAGTGGTGTGTATAGAGGAGGCGTTGGTGTGTGTGTTTCTTTCTTTGTTTCTTCCCGCTAGTTGCGATTCATGCTGTCCTGCGTTCGCAAAGTCCGCAATGTATGCATACGTCCGGTATATTTTCGACAATGCGCGTCTTGTGGTGCCGATAACCAATGTCAAGGGGTTTACAATGCCAAGCGACATCACGGATTTCAACGGAAACACCGATTTTCCCGTGCATAAAGTGTACTGGTCAGGTGATGAAAAAACACGTGGTGGATACTACGACGCTGACGTTATTTACTTGGCAGGTAGGTACCAGTTACTAGTGAAATGACGAAGTGGAGACTTCTTTTCTTTCCGCCTTGGATATATTTGAGCTGTGTCACGGTTCCGTTGCAGAAAAAGAAGAAGACGCTCGATCTCTCGGTGAACGGAAACGACTACGATCATGTGGACGGCGTGACCGCGGAAAGGACTGTCAGCAAGCTTCCCAGAAAAGGCCAGCAAAGGTGCGCTAGATCGATATTGCGATATTTAAGAGCGAGCCATTTTTTCTACACGAGACAGCGACTGCAGCCAGTGTTGTGTTCTGTAGATTTCTAACGTGCAAATTGAACCCGCATCTCATAAGCATATACTCTTTCACATGGAAGCGTAACTAATAACTCTAGCCATTTTTTCATTGTCAACTCGTAGAAGTTAGAAACATGTTTAGCCACAGGATGTTTTCGATGGAACTATTAATTAAAATCTCACCCAAAATAAAAAGCCAGGTGTTGGATCAAAACCCCAACTGAATTAGGTGTGCCAATTGTGGCGCCCTAACAACAATGCTTTTTAGTTCCCCCGCCCAAACAAAATGCAAGTCGGCTGTACTATGTGTATGAGGTGTGCTTTAGTAGTGATGACACTTATTTAGTAGTGATCAGTGTCATTCAATGTCGTGGCATCTCTTATGGCTGTTCCTTTAATGCCATTACTCTGTATGTCAGCCAGGCAGATTATCATGTAACTGTCCGCTGGGTGGGCAAAAGAGCTAATTGGTATGCTTCTTTGAAGAATTTTGTCCAACAACTTTCCTGATTGTGTGCCCATTTATCATTAGTATATTACTCTGCAAAAACCGTGTCTGACGAAATCGGTTATTTGCTATAAAAAACAGTGACTGTCAGTGTTCTTTCTTTTTTGATAATTTTTGCTGAGGGTCCAGGTAGATGAAACAGGTTCCAAAATTGCCCAATGTAAAAGTAGAATGCTTGAAGTTTTTAGTTTAAAAACTAATTATTCATGATAGTTAGCCCTGAGACAAGGAACAAGGAGGGACCTACATACACGTCTTAAAACATTTTATTTCCCTCCTTGTTCAGCATCTCGGCAATTTGCAGTCAAACGTAAAATTTAGGATTTTTATGACCTGCAAACCAGAGATGAGGTAGGGACGATAACAGACAAACACTGTTTCAAACTCAGCTGAGCTGAGTTTGAGACCGTGTTTGTGTTTCTCAGTTATCGTCCCTACCTCGTCTCAGGTTTTCAAGTCATGGATCGTCACCACCAGCTCGCTTGCCACCTAACTTTTCTTTCGTTACGATTTTTATTTCACTAGTAAGCATATGCAGATGAGCAGCTTAGTGCTCAGTTCTTGGTCGACATCTCAAGGATCTTTATCAAAAAGAAAGTTATTTGACAGTGTCACCTGCATGAATTATGCAGTCGGGGGACCCCTGTTAAACACCGTAAATAACTTTATTTTGTATCTGATGGTTGCGTTTTGTTTGTAAGAGGAGGGTGTATAACATCATTGGCATTCGCAGGTTGGTGCAAGCCAAAGCAAAAGGGCACGCTTGCAGGTGCGCCGCCAGCAGGAGCTGGATATGTTGGAAGACCTTGACAGTGAAGACGATGAAGTAGTTCCAAAAAGCTTGCTCAATGAAAGAGATGAACATATTCGCTATCTTGAAAAAGAGATAAATGCGCTAAGGAAGCAAAATATGTGCCTGCAGAAAGCTCTCTGCACAAGGGTGCTGGATGCTGGTGAGTACCATGTATCACAGAACCTCAGTGCTTAAGCACAGGTGCTGATCCTATTCGTAATGTAAATTAATTCTGCATTTTTCTTCCTTTGTGTAATCAACAGAAACCCGTCTGATGTCAGATACGTGCCACAACGCAGCTGTACGTGGAACCGTTCAGGGTTAGTGTATCGTTAGGCAAGAAGTAGAGATAGTCGCAGTCACAGGCGGAGCAATTTAATCAGGTTCATTAGGAAGACTGCCTAAACGAGAATGAATTGTGCGCAGTTCGGCACGATGGAGATGAGTGGGATCGGGATCATCTTAACAGTATGTTCATGCATGTCACAGCAGAAGTGTTAGAATAGTAATAGTGCGAAATATTTCAGTGAGTTTGTAAAAAGAAGTCTGTCTATTATCTCTGGAGGCTGCGATTATTTTCGATGTCTGCAGACACGTAAAATAGTCGCATTGTTAGCAATAATTGACATTCATGCACACGTGTATTACCTATCTTGTGACAGCAGTTGTTGAAACCTACTTAGGATGGGAAAAGAAGACTAGGGAACCTAGAAGAGACCCATGCAAACAATGTCTCAAGAAGTCATTTCGGAATTCAAGCATCGTCCCCTCTGTTCCTTCCGTGTTTTGTAGTTCTTCATGTGGATGTCATCGTCAAGTTTTTATAGTTATTCCCTGGTCATGTAGTCCCTCAACATATATTTATAACACCTGCTCACTTGCTTCTAAAAGGGCCACTAAAATGCAAAAGCAGGTTGCCTTCGTTGCACGCTATGTTTTTAAATTTCTACTGGTATTCATAATTCCGCTTTCATTCCATTGCAGAATGAATTGAAACCTACAATCGACATTATACAGTATTTTTTCTTGCTTTGGTGCTAAGCACTGAACGTTGTTTCAGCGCATGCATCATTGTTGTTAGCTCATGCGTGTAGTGACCCTTTAAATATCCTTTCACTGAAATGTGTCTGCTAAATCCAGGTGCCTAGGCCGTTAACACTTACCACATTTGCAGTGTGGATAAGTGAGGGCTCTATCTTTCATATAACTTATGCAGAATTAAAATTTATATGTGCAGATAAGCCTGAAGTGGAGGCCAGCTGGCCAGTGCCAGCAAACAGGGAAAGCACACAAAAAGGTATTTCCCACGCATTGCATGTCAGATGATCCCAGTGTGCTTGGACATTCGTAGGGTTTTAGCATTTCTAAATGGAACGAGGACGGCCTGAACGCTGAGAACAAAAAAAGTATAATGGAAGATGAAAGTCATTGAAAACGTTAGCCAGACGTATATCCTGGCGTGTGATTTTGACCACTGGCAAGCCTAGAAATGGCTAGTAATTTGGTAACTGCAATGACGCATTGCAAGAGAAGGTGAAAGGTGTACTGCACACACATTTGGGTTTGAAATATCTGCCAATACGTTTCATGGAAACCATACTTCAAAACAGCATTGGAGTTGCACAAGCTTACATTTCACATACTGTGAATTTCACAATACAAGGCAGACCAGGATTCAACCTTTTCTGTGATAGTCTATTCACTCTTCTTCTGGTTATATATTTTATATGTGCTGTGATTGGAACAGATCAGACTCAACATGAGGATGTCACCCACACAACCATGGAAGAACCATGTACTGCAGCATCTGAGGTTGAAGAGTGCTTCCTTGATAATGGTAGGTGCTGATTCTCTGTTTGTAACTTCGAATTTTGCACTTGCACTCCAACCAAACTTGATAGCCAAGTACGTCTCAATGTCATTGAAGCACAGCCCTAGCTGACTTTATTTGTGCAACAGGTACCCCATCCTCTGCTACGGCGCAGGTTCCTGAAAATGGGTCCCAGAGTGATTTATATCCAGAGGATCCTTTTGTAGGAGGTAAGCCAGTATCATATGGTCCCTGTCTTCACACCATGGTGTAGCGCACTACATTCTTAATAGCCTTTCTGAAGACTGCTGTCTCATACCTACGGGGTGATTGGTACATTACTTTCTGGGCGATGGATGGTTGTAATGTGGCAGTCAAGCAATTGCCTCCTAATTTATTGACAGATTAAAAATTTTGGTGGTTTCTTTACTGGTAACTCTACAGAAGGTCATTAAAAAAGCTGAAATTTTTGTCTTTCAGTTGGACAAGCTGTCAGTTCGAACACTGGGCCAACCTCTCCGTGTCTCCCGCAAGGATGTGATGCTGTAAGAGATGTGTCGACTTCTGTGATGCTCGCTTTTGATGTCCCACTGAGCAAAGTCTCATTTGGCAGATACGTAAATAGTGCTACAGAAATGTGGTTGTATTAATGACATAGTCCTTGAAATCACTAGTCCTTCAAATGTATGGGTCCGTCACTAAAATTTTGCCTGGCGAGTGAAGGGCAAACTCCTTCCTCTAATGCGGAGTGCCCTAACTAGACCTGGGGTTCTGAAACTTTGTGGGCCCAGAGAACCCCTCCAGACTTGCAGGAATACTGGAGGAACCCGTGCCCAGCTTGCAGGATCTACTTTTCCAAGAACAAAAGTGGGATCATACAAAATTAATAATAGAACACAGTTATTTTTATTTCACCAAACAAAAAATTACCTACATTGGGAAGAACCCCAGTGGGATTTAGCCGTGAATATATTGTGCTAGGGAGCGCGTTCCTGATATGTTATCTACTCTCATATAATGCGCACGTTTTTACCCATAGACATCATGCCTTTGAGGGGGTGCGTCCAATACGCGGAGGAAAATTAGAACCCGGATTTTATTCCAAGATATTTATTCCGCAATCGAACGTCGCGATTGTACCTCATCATTGCGATTTATTCTGAGGTATCCATAGTGCTCTTCCGGGAATCGTATGTCGCGGTTGATTCTGAGGTGTCTGCGGTGATCTCCTGGGAATCGAATGTCGTGATTTATTTCGAGATATCAGCGGTGATCAACCAGATATCGAACGTCACGATTCTGCCTCATCGGCGTGATTTATTCTGAGATATCCTCGTAATCGATCGTCACAGTTCTACAGCATGAAATGATCTTCCGTTCTATCAAGCGTGGACGAAATAACCTCAATCCCTGTTGCATTCGTCATTCATTACTCTGGCGCCAGGTGCTCCATCTGGTTGACAGTGCGACGCAAGCGCGCTACCGTGGCAGGCTGGAGTTGCGCATGACGATCCTGCCATGCTACTAAAGTCAGGAAACGTGTAATGTGCGGGGAGCAGAAAAGTAGCAGTATTTCAGCACTCAAGTTGGGGCGTGTTCAATAGGCGAGTGCGTCCAGTATGCCAGTAAACATGTAGCTCGCCCTCTCGGCAGCTGCCCGCAGAACCCTTGGTATGGTGTCGTGGAACCCTTGGGTTCCGCTGAACCTAGTTTGAACTCCTGAACTAGACGATCATGTTTGATGTGTTCCCTTGCTTACCGCTGAACCAGGAGCGTCATCTTTTGTGGAAATCACTTATGTGATTTAGCTTTGCTTGCATGTAATATGGCTACGTAGACAGGGTTCTTTGCTTTCGGGTTAAACCGGACTTTTCATGACAGTTAATTCCCCTTGAACAAGTTTTAAAGAATTCGGGTGAAACCTGATATCTACCCGAAATCCTTGCAGTCATCCTACTTGTCGTTCTAGGTGGACCACCGGAACAGTTGTCGTAATATCAGCAAAAGGGAGCTATGTGTAACAACCCATTTGTTCTCCTTTTATAATCCCCCCTCCCCGTACGAATCAAAGGCGAGTTTTTCTGGAGCTCAGACAAGTGTTTGAATACCAAGGTCATTAACTGCCCAGTTTTGAGCATATATAAGATTCTTGTTTCTCATCCCAGTGTAGCAGCAGTGGCTTGTTGCGTATGCTTTTGGTTTCATCCTAAATTTCCCCGATGGCGCATCAAGCAGGGATCATAGCACCTGAATTCTTCTGTATAAATATCAACAGATTTCTTCCCTCTTCACCAAATTTGAAAAATCATAGAACCTGAAAACAAAGAACACTACGTAGACATACAGTGGGTGACCCATGCATGGGATTGCCAGTTTGAGAACCCGTGTTTTCCAAATGACTGAGTGGGAAACATTGCACCTTTTACCATGAACAGAGTCCAAACGCACCACCTCCGAGAAAAGTGGTTAACCACTTTATAAGGTGGTGCAGTTTGAATGCATACGTTGTCAGCTGCGTTGTTATGCTAAATTTCAGGTTGACCTTGGAGGTGGAATTAAGATTCCAAAAGACAAGTGGGACATCCTTAACAGGCATGAAGAGGAGATAAAGTTCGTTAAAGAACTCGCTGTCTCCATTTGGGGATCAGAGGTGCTGGCCGAACGAACGTTCAGCGGGACACTTTCCAACAGGGCCAAAGCAGAAGGAAAAACAGCAACATTCCCTGCGCTATCCCCTGTGAAAGTTCAGGCTATGAGGAGTGAGTATATTATATACTGTTTTCATATGCACTAGTACGTGTAGTGGGGTTCAAATTATTCTGCTAGGTGACCATCAGTGTGTGCAACTATTTTTTATTGGTTGCACAGGGTGTAGGTGAAGTGATTATGTTGCAGTGATGTAGCACTTGTTTTACGGGTTCTGCTTTGTCAGACCGGTCTTTTCATTGTGGTGTTACATTGATCACCAATGCTGTGAATCTTTCAGGTATACTTATTTTCTCATGTTCCCACACAGGTGCCTATGTGAACTACCTCACATCCAAGAAGAACTTAACAGATGCCAACGAAATCAAAAAGAAGACGTCCATGATGAGAGTATACGTTAGCCAAAAAATAAGTGACCTTCGCCGAAGGCGCAAGACATGAATAGAAAAAAATATACTTTTTATACACATATAGAACTGCCTTGACTACCTTTTCTTGAACACATCTACAGAGTTATATCTATAAGTTTCCAAAGCTTATTTTATGGCTGTGCCATGCTGAAAGGGAGCATATCTGGTGCATTCTTTCGTCCCACCATCAGCCTTGATGACACGTCACACAGCCACGTCTGGTGGCGCACCAAAACACCAGAGCTGGTGGTCCATCACATCTGGTGGTCCATCACATCTGGTGGCCCATCACATCTGGTGGCCACCAAGGTCCAATAACACACCAGACAACCAGCCTTGATGGTCCACCAGGATCATTTTTTTCAATAGGGACATAGCACACTCCTACAACCATCGTCCCGAATGACAACGTGTTCGCTGGACTTGTTGAACAGGGGAGGCGGAGCATTTCTTTTTGTCCTTATCTAGGGCATCATTGGTACTAAAAAGGAAAAAAAGAAAGGCATACGTCTCTCATGCTTATCAAATCCAAGTAGAGTACGTTGTCACGCGGGATGATGGTTGGCCAGGATCGTGCTATGTGGTGAAGTTCATTTTAAGAGTGTAGAGAAGGAGAGTGAACACCAAAGCTTCTCTTGCGGTCTTGCGGCTGTTCGTTATCTTCCGTCAACCCCGTGTGTCAACCAGGCGGATGAACACGAAATTGACATCCGGATCGCTGATCCAAAGAGCGCATTGGTGCACTGCTCCGCGCACGAAATATGTGAACTGAAACCGATTAATTACTCGAAGAAATCGCGAAGTGTCGATGCGGTTTTTTTCTTGCAATATTTTTCGCTGAAGGTCCCAACGCGTAAAACAGAGGTTCCGTAAGCGTGCGAAGTAAAAGTTAAAAGTTAATAAGATGTTTATGTAATTAGTGAGCGTATGCAAATGAGCAGGTCACTACTCAGTTCATGGTCGATGTCCCAAGGATTTTCCAAAAAGAAATTCCTTCGATAGCGCCACCTGTTCACGAATTATTCAGCCGGGAGATTTTCGTGAAACACCCTGTATACAGATGAACAACGGTAGCATGCACACTGGAATGGCGATGATAAAATCGATCTACACAGCGAGGAGATCAGTCAGTCAGTTTTTACCAACTCCCGTGGCATAAAGGTTAGGACGATCGCTTCCCACGTCGAGACTGGAAGGTGACACGGGTTCGAATCCTGTCACCGGCTGTACTGTCAGAGGTTTCCCCTAGGTTTTCCGAAAATTTTCCATACGAATGTCGGCACAGTTCCCCCTCAAGTCGGCCCAGGACGCATACTAACGCCCCCGTCCTCCACTCCTTCCTACTGTACTGTCTCCATCTGTCCACCTCTGTACGCCGCTCATAGCCATATTTGGTTCGCGGCGCTAACACGGAGCTTAAAAAAAAAAGAAGAAACGCACTTTAAAAGAAGAGTTGGAGGAGTGTGCATAGTCCAGCAGTACACGTCTTGCAAAGGGTACACGACAAGCATAGTCCAGCGATACACAGAAAAGGATGTGCCCTTAAAGCCAGGAGACGCTGAAAGGACGCATTCGCTTTCTTTAAGGGAGTCGAAGTTGACTTGACTATAATCGGTCGTGCTGTACAAGACTTGACGTATACTCGAGGGGATGTGCTCGCTCTGTGGCCTCAGGACCAATGGTGACAGAAAGATGCTGGGAACATGCGTCATTTTTTTTTTATCTGAACTTGTTCTAAATCGGCTCAGGACTCTGAAACAGATTCGATGAAGCCGTAAAAGACAAGGTATAGCTTCTGCGTGATTCGCTTTGAAGGTCGTGTAAACGAGACGTTACGCCGCTCACATCAGCGGAAATGGATGAAGCAGACTGCTTAACTTACGTCCTTGGACAGCTGGCGTAATGAAACAACGTTGTCTGTGATCGTAGTTATTATTATTATTATTATGTGGTGTTTTCTTTTTTATTTGTGCGACAATGTCTGTATAGGTTCTTGCGCATCGACTTGAGCATATCAGACTGCCTTGAGTTGTGAAATCATTGACGCCTCGTTAGCTGCAACAGATTTGCAAAGTAGATTGCCCGTTTTCGGGGGCAGGTAGCACAACGCTAATCTCGCCAGGGACATCTGTATTACTCTGTATGATTGTCCCATGAATTTTAGAGTCCCGGGGACCCGGATTGCTTTCTACATCACCGCTACGCAACAGCAACAACGATACACACGTCGTTACACTCGCAAGTACACATATGACAGAAATACAGATAATGCACATACTTTGGCACGGTAGCACCACAAGACATATTTGCGGGGATATTAAAGTGACGATTGTTTCTCACATGATGCGAGAGAAGATATTGGTTGGCGCCCTGTTTCACACTGGTGTCACAGTGCCAGAAGCAGAAACAGGTGTGGGTGCAAGTTTTCAAAGGCAGAGAAGGCGTCGCTGATATTGTTGACGTTGGTACGAGAAGCAGAAAGGAGCGCGGCATGTAGGCCCGATGAAATGTGCAGTTGTTGCTTGGTTTGACGACCTAGCCAGACGTAGGAAATTCCAGACGTACATCAAGGACAAAAGGAGCAGCTGGGCAATCGGTAGGACTGGAGAGGGACTGTACCAGAGACAAGAAAGTACACTGTAGCGAGATAAGACCGAAGTTAGGGCGCTGCTTCATACTGGTGTTACCGTCAACTCAATACACAGTTTTATCGCTACTGAGAGCGAGGTGGAAATGACGTGAGAACGAAAATACAAATGAACATAATACAACGCTTGTGGAACATTTCACGAAGTGATATTTGTGGTTTCGGGTGCAACCGTTTGAAGTAGAGGGACGTATAAACTGAGTGCGATTTCAGAGTGGTTATGTATCGTGCATGCCGCACGTACACGGCAAGCAGCAGCCTACCCTTACATTTAGACAACTATTCCGATTGCTTTCCTCTCTTCAATGAGACTAAAACTCTCACACCCCAGGTTGCACTAGTGACCTGTCCATATAGGTATGGCGCCGTGCTTGATAATGTAATCAGCCTCATCTGTACCTTCCCCCCATTTGCTTACTCAAGCCTTTCGTTGAGACACACACACACACACACACACTCTCTCTCTCTCTCTCTTTCTCGCACACACACAAACACACACACACAGTAATAATAAAGACGTGCGGCAATCTGTCCGACCACAACGCCACAAGCGTCTCATCTCTGCTTTGTTTCACTGTTACGCCGCACTAACCGTTGAATGAATCAGATAACATGCGTCATATTCGCTTCTTAAAAGACGGCAAAGCTGCGTTCCTTTTCCTCGACATATTTGTACCTCCTATATTAAATCGCCATTGCTGGTTGTGTCTTGTGCTGTCCGTTTTGTGTTCTATCTTTTGTCCTTCCCTCAGTCTCAAGGACATGTGTGGCCAATGTCATTAAATATAGATGTGGAATTGAAAAAAACAAGATTAAAGGCTGTGACTTTCAGCGATCATTAAAGCCACTACCTGCTCCATTGCCAGGGATGCGTAACCGCAGCACACTCCGAGATTCTAACAAAAAAATACAAGAACGCAGAAACAAAATAAAAAAGAAGGATCAATGCATTGTCACCGTCATATGAACTGCAGCTTGTGTACGGAAACAACGGTTCTAAGAAAAAGGAAAACCGGAATATATTTGCATTGGTATTTTAGAAAGCTGTCCACGTAGGAAACATAAATGACGGGACCACGTTTCCGTGAGAACAAAGTCAACGCCAGCAAAGTCTTCTTCGGCGACACAGGTAGCAGTGCCCTAGATGAGCCGAATTCGGGCGTCGTGCTCCTGTAGCCGTAGCCAATACAGACCAGGAGCTATTTTCCTTCGCGTAGACGTTACTGCTGTGGCCTCGTCGCTTCGTTCCGCGCACGAACACTCTCTCTCCACACGTTGAGACGCAGTAGGTTGTTCTGCGAAGGCAAGGTTGCGTTCGCTGTGTGTCTGTGCATATGCGTGTGGCCTGTACGAAAAGTGGTGGATACATAAGACAACGGTAAGTTGACTTACGTCTTCATACATTTAAGTGGTAGATTGATAACGCTCTCCGATAGAATTCTCTTCGGGTTCTGATCGAGCGAATGGATCTGTTTGATGTTCATCTGTCGCCTTCTCTTTAGTTACTACTTTTGGGAGTGTCGGTATGTAGTAGTTTGTTTCGCGGCATGTTAGGTATGTGTTCTCGGCCATTCATTTTGTGCACCCGTTTTAAAACATACCAGGAAAGTTGAAAAGCTGGTCTGTGTGAAAGGAGATCATACAACACAGGAGTAATGGGAAGCTGCCTTGCAACAGAGGGCTCGCTGTTACGCGGTATGTTTTGTAGACAGTGACGTCCCATGTTGCTCTTCCGTATTCGCAGAACTATCTTCCCTTTGAGAAAGACAGGCACGGTGCCATCTCGGTTCCCTTATCCATTCTGTGGAAGAGGAGATGCGTGCTTCACAAGTGGAAAGCTAAATCAAAGGCGCTTGGCGTTTTAGTAGTAGACTTTTGAAATATTCGAAGTCTGACTACATATTGAGTTCCCTTCTTAAATTACTGCGATACCAGGAGGTAAAGGATAGAGTATCACCCGTGTTATTCGAATGTTTCGCGTGTTATTAAGTGAAAGGCTCGCTAGGGGTGAAGACAGCCACCCTTACTGAAATCCTTGTCACCTGTTCTGGTATCCTTCGATGTGAGACATTCTCTATGCATAAACGAAAGAGCCTCGGCAACCACGGATCAGGAAATGTCTTGTCCTACTGAGCTCTTCCAACTACTGAAACTCCCAAAAGCACAGCTTTTCGGAGAAATCCCAATTGCTTTAAATTTTGCGGCGCCTGTTTCTCTCGTCTTGTCATCTGAATTCCATCACTCATCATATTAATATTATGAATGCAAAAACGAATTAACGGGCTTCTTGCTAAATGTAACATAAAACGGAATTATAAAATCTGGCTATGCCGACTTTGCTGACATGAGTTTCGGTAGAAAAAGTTACGTTTCAGGGGGGATATGTTTATTAAGAAAAAAAGAAAGGAAAGGTTATCCATGCAAAGTGCCGGCTTGCTATTCCGAAAAAAGAAAAAGGGGAGGGGGAAAACGAAAAAGAAAAGGAAGGAGAAAGAAAAAACAAAAAGGGGAATCAAAAAACAAAAGGAAGGAAGAAGAAAAAGGGGGAATCAAAACAGAGGGAGGAAAGAAAAACAAAAAGCAACAAAAAGAAAGGAAAGGGGAGGAAAACAAGAAACAAAAAGAAAGGAAAAGAAAGGAGAAACAAAAAGAAACGAAACGAAAGGAAAAGGCTGCATATCAAAGGCACTCGTAATGCCTTGCCAACTGTGAAGGATGCAAAATGTACCTACCGTAATATTTACTGCTGGGTAATACTGGCACGCCAGTTTTCAACTCCAGTATTGGTAATGTAGATCCCATATTGCCGAGGCAGCGGCTCAACATTGACTTTACATTGTTCCTATATTCTGTAAATAAGAAGTCAATATAATGCGAATGGGTCATTGCGGATATACACGTGTGCGTAGGCAACCCAGTTACCTGTTTGCAAGCCCGTACGGCGCGGTTCGCCTTTAGAGTGTCACTCCGAAGGAGGAGTGTGTTAAAGTAAACTTTTTTTCCAGTACTGGGCAACATTGGGCCCTATCACATCAAATTACAGGTTTCGTATGCCATATATTATTTTCTGATGCGGTTACCTGTGTTTTTCGACTGCCTATGAACTGAATTACTTCGTTCCGACACGAATATATCGTGCTAAAAAATGTGAAAACGAAAGGAAATGAAGAAGGAGGCAAGCCTGAAGAAGAACGCCAAAACTCTTGGCACAAGAAGTCTGGTGTTGCACACTGGGTATCACACCGCGAGATTGTTGTTAACTGCTCGCCAGGGTTCAGGGGTGGATATGTTTACTGAAAGTTCGACTTGCTATTCATTAAAGAAGAAGAAAGAAAAGGAAATAAGGAAAAGAAGATAAAAAAAGAAACACGCACAAAAGGGGGCCATAGAGGCTGGTCCAGAGGGCGGTGTCACCAATAAAGCTCAAGAGGGAAGTCGTAACCGCCCTCTGGTTGTGCAGAACCGGACCGAGCAGAGTGGCCAAAGCGATGTTGGGCTACCCAAATCGTTGCAAGTGGGGGTTGCAAGCGCGTTGTAGGATGAACGTTTCAGAGAGATGCCGGTTGCATAGCCGGTTGGATAGTAGGTAGTGCTTAACGTCAGCTTCCACGCGACAAGCTGTGCAGTTGGTTGTGTGTTTGGTTCTTGTTCGTCACCCCCATAGAATATATGCAGAACAGACAAACATGCACAAAGCCCAGTGCAGGGGTGATCAGGACAAGGGAGTGAAGTGCACTCGTAACGGTTTTGACTGTGCTTTTAGAAGATAGTCGCCGAAAATTGTTGGCGTGAATACATCTGGCGTCCATTCGAACCCGGTATTCCGTTTCTTATTCGATACGTCACCCGTATTGCGACAACCTGCTACGTACCAAGGTACGCAGAAATGCTTTCCCTATCTTTGTAAAAGCTGCAGTGGCAATATAGGGTGTGTCAACATGAGGGTGTGTCAGTATTTGTCCCTTTCAGTGAAATGTCTCATTTGTACAATTGGGCCCATGTTGCCAACATTTGGACAGTATGGGCCCAGTATCGGTCCCCTGCTACAAAACATGGTCAACTAGTACGAGTTCCACGCTGGACAAATATTGGATAGACTGTATGCTGGTGTAATTCATACAGTATGGAAAAGGCAGTGGCCATACCTGAGCCGAAAGCAGGCATGGTTATGCTCGACCTCTCATGGACCAATGTGCATTAGAAAATTATTTCGCCAGTAGGTAATGTCCCATCTATCCATATAAGCCCATTCTGGGATCCACATGGACCAACTATAGTGGAATATTGTCTGGCTGGCGTCTACATGCAAGACTCTAGCCAATATTATTTGGCCTACAGTTGTGTCCATTGCCCACTTTGAGTCAATACTGTTTGGTTGCCGCCCATGTCCCGTCTGTATTACCCCATTGGACGCAATATGTGTTTGCTCCCCGGCCATCTGGTGACAACATCGTCCGTATTCACCTAAAACAAATGTCGAGACCATATTTCCAAGTACCAGACTGGTTGCCTGCACCCTTGGACTAGTATTCGCATGATACAATAATTACGGAATAATAATGGTGAGCGTGGACCTCTATAGCATCGGTAGTTCCAGGGGGACGACAGTAATCGATCACGTTAGCATGGTGCCTGGGTCCCTTTTAGTATACGAATACGACTGTGGGATGGCCCCTGGTTCTAACCACCATTGAACAGTGCTCATGCGACAGATGTGTTACACGTAGTTCGCACTTTCATAAGGTGTCTGTAAGATATTCATTCTTTTCCTTTCCAGTTTACCTGCTGAGGCCGACTTCTGTGAAGGGGCGTACAAGATGGAAGAATTATTTTCCTTGCGCAAGGAGTTGGATCTCCGGAAATGTTGCAGCCATGGAACAAGGGAAGAGTGCATACTGCCAAACAAACTGCTCTTATGGAACAAGGTGCTTTGGTGCTGCGGCGTCTACCTCACTGAGACTGAACCAGGAGTGCTGACGCTTTTCTCCACCCGTGATATTCCTATTACAAGTCTCATTGCTGCACATCTGGAAATACTCTTAAGGATCATAGGCGAACACGAGAGCATCAAATATTTATGTTTCCGTGTGGTAAATATTGATATTCTGGACCGCATCCTGGGATGCTTGGCTGTACGATCGGATGTGCGC
This sequence comes from Ornithodoros turicata, assembly GCF_037126465.1. Classification (NCBI taxonomy): domain Eukaryota; kingdom Metazoa; phylum Arthropoda; class Arachnida; order Ixodida; family Argasidae; genus Ornithodoros; species Ornithodoros turicata. The sequence goes on from NC_088201.1 coordinate 229,429,065, forward strand.
GGGTTCATCTTGGAATATACACCGGATGACGGAGGCTCGCACCCTTTCTTGGTCTCGTATGATTCTCAGACGACGTGTAACCTCAGGGCAGCAGTGACGACAGCCAGCAAGATGCTAAGCATGGTTCGCAAGGCAACATCGCTCGAAGTGTTCCGCTTGGACAAAGCCGTTCAGAAGGACCTTGCAGTTGAGCTGGGTATGCAATTGGCGAAGAAACGTTCTCTTAAAACACTGTCTCTGGGTCCAGATTGTGCAGATGTTTCGTTTTCCTATATAACTACAATGCATACTATGCATTCAGCCGATAAAGTTCAAGTATGCAACCTGAACTCTTTGACATTGTGGGACGGTCTTCAGCACAAACTGGTTAGCGATTTCTTGTTGTCAAATACGTCGATCGCTTACCTGAATCTATCTCGATGCTTCAGCGACACCGAGATTGCTTCTGATCAAAGTCTTCTTGACAATGAGGTAGTAATGCTCGCTAACGAGCTGTCTCGCAACAGCAACGTCGAGGTTCTCGTTTTGCAAAATGTGGCATTCGGCCTGGCAGGGGCTGCGGCATTGGGCCAACTGATGGTCACAAACACGGCGATACGTACAATCGACATAAGCTGGAGTTCCCTCGAGACTGAAGAGTGCATAGCATTGGCAGATGGACTGTGGCTGGCGACGGCTCTTAAAGAATTGATCATGGAAGAATCTTTGTTCCCACATGCGGGGACAATGGTAATCTGTGAAGCCTTGCGAGAAAGCAAATCGTGCATAACTGTGACCTTCGGTGTGATTTGTTCTCCCATAAGTCAAGTGACAAGTGATTTTGTCGAACTAGTTCTTGCCGACCCCCGAGGGAAAATTCAATTTTCCTGGGACGCTTCTACGATAATACGCGGCCACAGCCTTCTCATGCAGCCACGGCACGTGAAGCAGGTAATACTGGATTATCACGCAGGCAGTAATTTTCCAGCAGACGAATTCTGCGCTTTTCTTGAACAAGACGGGACACTGGTCGAAGAAATGAGCCTTACTTTAAACTATCTCCCCCTTAACGTAGTGCAGAAGTTGGCTTGGTGTCTTCAGCGACCAAATGGAGTTCAGGCCCTTTCGTTAACCTGTTACGAAGGAGCCGATAAAGCAGCGCGCGAAGTGCTGCACTTGCTAGCTCGAAGCTTGGAGAAGAACACTACGCTCTCTAGTTTGTGCCTCGATATCAGTATCAGCGGCGTGATTCATTATTTTGTGGACGTGATACGTAAGAATAAGTCTTTGAATTCGATGGACATAGGGTATGCTCCACATGAAATTGATATACGGGAACTGGAGCAACATATGGTATGCAACTACGCTATCACATCGTTTGATCTTCCTCATGAGAGGTCACGTAGTGAAAAACTGCGGATCGAGGCCCTAGCTGCAAGAAACCGAGTTTTACAAGATCGATCCCTCCATTTCATGTCAGAGACCGGCGTTGTCAAGAAGCGCTGGGTGGAAGCGTTTGAACTGACACGTGACACGGGGACGCTAAGGAGAGCCGTCATGTCCAAGCTGAAGAAATTGCAACAAGAAGCGCAAGTCCTGATCGACCGAAAACAGCGGTACATTCACGACCACTACTTCACAATCACTGCAATCAGCAAAGGAAGGATTGTGTGCAATGCATCGCCCACGGGTGCTACTCAGCTAGACAACCTGAATGCGGAATGCCTATCTCATATCACGGGCTATCTGAGTGTAAGTGATGTTCTGTGATCCGCTCTGTAGCGATGGACGATCTACGATGGACGTCTAAAGTCAAGACTGTCTTTACCTTGTGCACCACACTAACCCCATATGTAATCTATTTTCTACACGTTCTACGTTACAGCACGAGCGAGACATGCTTGAAGAGTGAATCTAATTATCGAAACATTGGTAGCAGGTGTTGCTTTGTCTTCACAGGAAATGTACATCGAACGCTTTCGGCATGTGTGAGCAATACCTAAACGCACAAATACGCATTGTTTCTTCAATCAACAATAGCATTTCTACCTCGTTATCTTCACTACATTCATTACCTTCTTGTTTCTGCAGTGCTAATCCTGTGTGTTTTGAACTGTGCACTATGGTAGCCTTACACGATGGTCAAAATATATGTATTAGGGCGAGCAACGGTGCTCTTTCTCAGGCCACTGTTGTTGTATGTTTCTCTCTTTTGCAAATGATAATCAATAAATAAGGAAGGAACACGTGCTCTACTTGTTGCTGATTGCGTCGGTGCTATATTTGCCAGTGATAGCTCTGCCAAGCGACGATGAAATGAGCCTAGTGTCTATCGAAGCGTCTCACGAATAGAAACCGGACAATGTGATAGATGTGGTGGAGAGTCGCAATAAATCTGATACCCATATTAAAGGAGTTCTGCAAAGTCCGAAAAACACTGCTATATATATACTCTTGCATGCATCTGCCAAAGTCCCCCAAGGAGAACTATGAGAAGATATATACCACCAAGGTCTTTTTGCGTGCTTGAGCAGCAGGTGCAAGGTACACTGTAGGCAGAAAAAAAAAAAAACGATTTTGTACCCATTTCGCTAGCTCTGTATTGCAGCCGCATTTCTACTGAAACCAATTTTACCTGATAGCATAGCTAGGAAGCAATCGAGCTGGTGATGTACATACATACCGAAGAACACCGAGACGAGGAACGCTCCTGACTTACAAAGATTGAAACTTTGTTGTGTTCGTCCCCTTTTGCCGTGTCTCTCGTCTGGGGGGGTTCTTCAGTATGAGCCAATTTTACCTCTTGGATATAACTGAATAGTAGAAACAAATTATAGAGTGGAAAATGTCGTTCTTCAAGTTATGTGTATGGGATTCTACCTTTTTTCCCTCAGAGGGAACGTGAGAGAGAGGAGCAAGGGAAAGGGAAGCAGCCACTTATACCCGCGGAGCAGAAGGCGAGCATGAATAGGCCCGAAATGGTAGAGGTACTGTCGTTCTACCTGCTTCGGTACCAAATTCTAGCTCTGTTTTTGTTAGAGCGTATTGTTTATCGGATGAGAAACGGTGTCCTTTCAACGTCCCCTTCTGTTGGATATCTGTTTCTGTTCTGGATCCTTCGACTTTGCCTTTGTTGCCAGTTACACCGATGCCGTATTTACCAGTTGCTGTGTCTATCGGATGACTTTGAAATGGAACCAGGCCTTATCTACGCATCCCAAAAAACCAAATTGAGGCAACAAGGAGACGTATGCAATAGAGCTACGCGATAACTCTAATACCGATATTAACGGAGCATGGAAGCACTAAGCAGATCTAATTAGTAGGTGTAGAAGTTAGGACTGCAAGCGTAGGCGCAGGCCGCGTTGGGGTTTGCGGGCCTGAGCTCCTCTGCCGAACTATCCTGTGTTTTTGTGTGTCGGGGGGGGGGGGGGGGGGGGTTAGTCCTCCTCCGACATGCTTACTCAACTGACACTCACGGTGAACGTTACGAGTGATACCCGAAAACAAGACGCATTCTTGATACACATTACCGTGGCAATCTTGCAATAATTTGCGTAATGTCACGGTACCGCAGACGCTCCGCTCGATCTCTGTGCATGAGGCGGGGGCATAGTACCCCATAGCCTGATGCCCCATTCTCTTCAGACGGATTGAAACTTTTTCGATTAGGATTCCAAGCCCTGGAACACATATTCGGAAGAAAGCATTAGTACAGCACTGAATCCTGGTGCGGAGGACGACTTCCAATCTCACGGCTCAGGAAAGTCACCTCCGTCGGCGGCCACTCGATATGGGACGTCCGTCACTCACACTCCAGTAAGGCGCAACGGTGCTCGTTCTTAGGCCGCTGTTGTTGTATGTTTCGTTTGCAAATGATAATCAATAAATAAGGAAGGAACACGTGCTTCATTTGTTGCTGATTGCGTCGGTGCTATATTTGCCAGTGATAGCTCTGCCGAGCGACGATGAAATGAGCCTAGTGTCTATCGAAGCGTCTCACGAATAGAACCCGAACAATGCGATAGATATAGTGGAGAGTGGCGATAAATCTAATACCCATTTTTCAAAGGAGTTCCGCAAAGTCCGAAAAACACTGCTATATACTCTTGCATGCATCTGACAATGTCCCCGAGGAGAACGACTGTGCTAAGTTTCCACGAAATATACCACCAAACTACAGAGTAGACACAAACTACAGAGTAGAAACTGTTGTTGTACAAGTTATGTATTGGGGTTCTACCTTGTTTTTCCCCTTAGAGGAAACGCGCGAGAGAGGAACAAGGGAAAGGGAAGCCGCAAAATTATACCCGCGGAGGAGAAGGCACGCATGGATTGACCCGAAATGGTAGAAGTACCCTTGTTTTACCAGCTTGGGTACGAAGTTCTACCTCTTTTTTTTGTTAGAGCTTATAGGTCATCGGACAACAAACGGTGCTCTTTCACAGACCGCTTGTGTTGGATATCTGTTTCTGTGCTGGACTAACCTGATCCTCCGACTTTGTCTTTGTTGCCAGTTGTACCGATGCTGTATTTGCCAGTTGCTAGGTCTATCGGACGACTTTGAAATGGAACCAGGTCCTATATACGCATCCCAAGAAAGCAAACTGAGGCAACAAGGGGACGTATGCAATGGAGATACATGGCAACTCTCATACTGATACTAACGGGGCATGGAATGACTAAGCAGATCGGTGTAGTAGGAGTAGAAGTTAGTCTTGACTGCACGCGTAGGCGAAGACCGCGTGGGGATTTGCGGGCCTAAGCTCCTCTGCGGATCTATCCCGAGGGGGGGGGGGGGTAGTCCTCCTCCGGCATGTCTACTCAACTGACACTAACGGTCAACCTTACGAGTGATATTCTGAAGCAGGTCGTATGCTTTATGCAAATTACGATGGCAATCTTGTAAAAATTTGCCTAATGTCACGGTATCCCAGACCATAGATTGAGAAGTTACCCGTCAAAAAGAACTCGTTATAAGTCAAGTTACCCTGTGAAAAATGTAACTAAGTTAATAACGAAGTTCTTGAGCCTGAAATGTAACTCGGAGTTACTGAGTTACTTAAAAAAAAGAACGAGTTACTTCCAAGTTACTTCGGACACAAAATAGCATTACGCAGGTGCAGCGCGTGTGAGCAGATGAGTTAGACCTTGAGTTCTCTGCGGAGGAATGCAACACGCTTAGATCGTCTTCGTTTATATCCAACAATAGACCTCTCCCTGTTTGTAAACAAATGACGTCATAGCGTTCGACAGCGTCACAAATTTGGTAGAGTTGAAGAAGAGGTGAACAAGGAGCTAGAGGTTAACAAGATCGCACCCGAAAGCCAGGGTCTTGAGGGGATTATGATGGTCCCTGAAAGGGACTCGACCTTCGGTCCTACTTTTCTGTCAGTAGGGGGCAGCGAACAAGTGCCCGTTCCTGGAACAAAGCCCTCTCCTTCCGCTTTGTTTCGGTTTCAGTGTGTCTACCAACGTCATAATGACGTTTCTCTGGTAGAGGTCTATTCGAACGCTTTGCATCTTACTCCCTGTGGGCGCGCAATGAGATTCAGATTCATTTCAATGGCAGCGGTTCTTACTTCCTGAATAAAATACTGTAATTGATTCAGTATCACGTTTTATGGCAAAAACTGCCATGAACGAACCGGAGAGAAAGCAAGAAAATATGTGCACCTCAATAAAAAGCGAATTAAAAAGTAACTTGGAACTTAACTTACTTTGGCAATGTTACCTGAAAAAGGAATGAGTTCCTCTGAAAGTTACCACGGCGCAAAAGTACCGAGTTAAGTTACAAGTTACCAAAAGGAACTTAGTTACAGTAACGAGTTAGTTGTAACGAGTTACCTCGAACTCTGTCCCAGGCACCCCGCTCGACCTCTGTGCATGAGGCGGGGCACAGTACCCCGTAGCCTGATGACCCATTTTCTTCGGACGGATTGAATTTTTTTCTATTATGATTACAAGCCCTGGAACACATATTCAGAAGAAAGCATCAGTGCAACACTGAGTCTTGGTGCGCAGGAAGACTTCCAATCTCACTGCTCAGGAAAGTCTCCTCCGTCAGCGACCACTCGATCTCGGACGCCAGTCACTCACACTCTAGTGGGACAACTCACAGATGTCCAGATCTTTTCCAGCGTAGAATTGTGCACAGTCAGTACATTCGCATCTAGATTCCGGTTAGCAGCAAGAAGGAAATATTTCCTTGTCCCTCATAGCATCCGTTAAACGTGTCTCTGTCACAGCTAAGATGTCACGAGAACACGCTTCAAAAATAGAACAATTGTCACCACGCTTAGGTACAATACTTCGGATATTTGTACACGAGATAGCAAGGTCACTGGGTACCCTGGCTGAATAATGCTTCGGGGATAGTGATCACTCTGAGTTTCAGTGACACAACCCCTTTTACAGGCGTTGTACACATAGCACCGATTGTCAACGTACAACTCGTCGAAACGCAGTTTTTGTAGTGGGAAGATTTATTCGACGCAATAAACTGCAACGCACACGCATACACACACATGAACACATACACAGGGTGTTTCACGAAAATCTCCCGGCTGAATAATTCGTGAACAGATAGCGCTATCGAAGAAATTTCTTTTCGGTAAAGATCCTTGGGACATCGACCATGAATTGAGCAGTGAATGACTCATTTGCACACGCTCACTAATTAAATAAACAACTTAACTTTCAACTTTTACTTCGGACGCTTACGGAACTTGTGTTTTGCGCATCGGGACCTTCAGGGAAAAATATTGCAAGAAAAAAAAAACGCATCGGCACTTAGTGAATAATCTTTTCGGGTAATTAATCGGTTTCGATTTACATATTTATTGCGCGGAGCAGTGCAGGAATGCGTTCTTTGTATCAACTATTCGGCTGTCAATTTCGTGTCCATCCGCCTGGTGGTGACGGAAGATTAGGAACAGCTACAAGAGATGCTTTGATATTCCTTCTCAAAGCGACTAGGACACAACACAGCCAGTTCTGTCGTTCCGTAGGTGAGATAGCGTGCTGTTATCATGGGTGATGACGAATGCGCCGCGGGCGCTGTTATCTAATCCGTACACTCTTAAAAATTAACTACACCACATAGCACGCTCCTACAACCATCGTCCCGAATGACAACGTGTTCGCTGGACTTGTTGAACAGGGGAGGCGGAGCATTTCTTTTTGTCCTTATCTAGGGCATCATTGGTACTAAAAAGGAAAAAAAGAAAGGCATACGTCTCTCATGCTTATCAAATCCAAGGAGAGTACGTTGTCACGCGGGATGATGGTTGGCCAGGATCGTGCTATGTGGTGAAGTTCATTTTAAGAGTGTAAAGAAGGAGAGGGAACACCAAAGCGTCTGTTGCGGTCTTGCGGCTGTTCGTTCTCTTCCGTCAACCCTGTGTGTCAATCAGGCGGATGAACACGAAATTGACATCCTGATAGCTGATCCAAAGAGCGCATTGGAGCACTGCTCCGCGCAAGAAATATATAACATGAAACCGATTAATTACTCGAAAAAATCGCTAAGTGTCAATGCGTTTTTTTTTTTCTTGCAATATTTTTCGCCGAAGGTCCCAATGCGTAAAAGAGAGGTTTCGTAAGCGTGCGAAGTAAAAGCAAAAGTTAATAAGATGTTTATCTAATTAGTTAGCGTATTTAACTAAGCAGGTCACTACTCAGTTCATGGTCGATGTCCCAAGGATCTCTACCAACAAGAAATTCCTTCGATAGCTCCACCTGTTCACGAATTATTCAGCCGGGAGATTTTCGTGAAACACCCTGTATACAGATGAACAACGATAGCATGCACACAGGAATGACGATGATAAAATCTATCTACACAGCGAGGAGATCAGTCAGTCAGTTTTTACGAGCCCCCGTGGCATAAAGGTTAGGACGATCGCTTTCCACTTCGAGACTGGGAGGTGACACAGGTTCGAATCCTGTCACCGGCTGGGCTGTCCGAGGTTTTCCCTGGGTTTTCCCGAAGACTTTCTAGACGAATGTCGGCACAGTTCCCCCTGAAGTCGGCCCAGGACGCGTATTAACCCCCTGTCCCCCACTCCTTCCAGCTGTACTCTCTCCATCTGTCCACATCTGTACGCCGCTCATAGCCACAGTTGCTTCGTGACGCTAACACGAAACTTAAAGAAAAAAGAAACACTTTAAAAGGAGAGTTGGAGGAGTGTGCGTAGTCCAGCAGTACACGTCTTGCAAAGGGTACACGACAAGCATAGTCCAGCGATACACAGAAAAGGATGTGCCCTTAAAGTCAGGAGTCGCTGAAAGAACGCATTCGCTTTATTTCAATGAGTCGAATATTACCTGACTATAATCGTCCATTTTCTACAAGACTTAACATATACCCGAGGGGATGTGCTCGCTCTATGGCCTCAGGTCCAATGGTGACAGAAAGGTAGTGGGAACATGCGTCATTTTTGTTTACGTTAACCTTTTCTAAATCGGCTCAGAACTCTGAAACAGATTCGATGAAGCTGTAAAAGACAAGGTGTAGCTTCTGAAAGTCGTAGCTTTGAAGACGTGTAGCTTTGAAAGTCGTTTAAACGAGACGTTACGCCGCCCACATCAGCGCAAATGGATGAAGCAGACTACTTAACTTCAGACACGCTCTTCGACAGCTGGCGTAATGAAACAACGTCGTCTTTGATCGTAGTTAGTATTATTATTATTTTATTTTTTTGCGCGACAATGTCTGTATAGGTTCTTGCGCACCGACTTGATCGTCTCAGACTGCCTTGAGTTGTGAAATCATTGACGCCTCGTCAGCGGCAAGAGATTCGGAAAGTAGATTGCCCGTTATCGAGGGCAGTTAGCACAACGCTAAGCTCGCCAGTGACATCCGTATTATTCTGTATGATTGGCCGATGAATTTTAGAGTCGCGGGGACCCGGATTACTTTCTACATCACCGCTAGGCAACAGCAACTACGATACACACGTCGTTACACTCCCAAACACAGATATGACAGAAATACAGATAATGCACAGACTTTGGCACTGTAGCACCACGAGACAGATTTGCGGGCATATGAAAGTGACAGATTGTTTCTCACCCGTAGCGAGAGAAGACCATGGTAAGCGCGCTGTTTCATACTGGTGTCACAGTGCCAACAGCCGAAGCTGGTGCGGGTGCAAGTTTTCAAAAGCGGACAAGGCGTCGCTGACGTTGTTGACGTTAGTACGATGGGCAGAAAGGAGCGCGGCATGTAGGTCCGATGCAATGCGCCGTTGTCGCTCGGTTTGACGACTTAGCCTGATGTATAGGAGATTCCAGACGTACATCAAGGACGAAAGGAGGAGCTGGGCAATCGGTAGGACTTGAGATGGACTGTACCACAGACAATAAAATACATTGTAGCGAGATAAGACCGAAGTTAGGGCGCTGCTTCATACTGGTGTTACCGTCAGCTCAATACACAGTTTTATCGCTACTGAGAGTGAGGAGGAAATGACGTGAGAAGGAAAATATAAATGAACACAATACAACGCTTTTGGAACAATTCACCAAGTGATATTTGTGGTTTCTGGTGCAGCCGTTTGAAGCAGAGGGACATATAAACTGAGTGCGATTTCAGAGTGGTTATGTATCGTGCATGCCACACGTACACGGCAAGCAGCAGACTGTTTTCCTAGTAAATGGGAAATGCCATGGAAAAGAAGGAATGGTGACATCATTCCTTTCTTGCATGGTATTTCCCACTCGCCCGGAAAACTAGCTGCTAACGATGTACGTGCGGCATACACGATAGCTAAAAAAAGCTATGAAATCTAACTCCGTTTATGCGCCCGCTACTGAAAACGGTTGGACGTTAAACGACAGATATACTTTCTGTTACGTTGTAGAAGTCGAGTGGTCGAAGTTCAGGACTACGGCAGAGTACTCGAAGAACTCGTTTATTCAACCCATGCATACAGAACGCTGCCCGAAGAAAAACTGAACACACGCGCATTGCACGCATACCACAACTTCATCATTCGTTGGTTCCTATGTCTCGTCGTCGTCGTTTACAACATTTCTCCCCCTCCCCCCCCCCTACAAAAGAGACTTATATAATGAACAACACAAATAGTTCGCAAATAGCTCACAACTGTCCATAGCGATCCGGTAGACATCGAACTCTTGTACTTAATCTTAACTGTTGTGGAGAAAGTGTTGCTGTTGCCGGTGACTGCGTTTCTTGAGACGAAGTTTCCGTAACAGGATCCCACAACCAAGACCACTCAGCATTACTCTGCTGTTCTTCATGCACTATTTTCTTAGATGTGATCCTCAAATGGTCTGCATGCACAAACCGTGTTTGGCCATGTACCTTCAGTAGGAAAGTTACAGATGATATAATTTTGATTATTTGTCCAGGCAACCAGTTTGTCTTTTCACCACGCACAGTTTTCACAAGACTTTGTCACCAACACTGTACAAATAGCTCTGGCGACGCGTTTTGTCTGCGCACAACTTAACCCTTTCGAGCTTCTCAGTCATTACAGATGCCAAACTTGGCCTAAGTTGCGCCAACCTAGTCCGTACCTTACGCCCCAGAAATAATTCACTCGGCGTCTTATTGGTGAATGTGTGCGGAGTACTTCGGTAGAAGTAGAACTTCGAAGAGAAAGTTACCTACCCGATGTTGAAGTGAACGGCTAACTCCCCTCTGTTCATCCTCTAAAGTTGCTCTAAGGAGGGCTTTTTTTAAGTGTTTGTAGAGCACGTTCCGCGGATCCATTTGACGCGGGATGGTATGGAGGTGTTACAGTGTATCGTATTCCATTGGTTTGTAGGAAGCTTTCAAACTGATGCGACTTAAACTGAGGACCGTTGTCGGTCACCACCTCTTTCGACAATCCATACGCAGCAAAAATAGAGCGAACCTGTTCCACTGTCCTATCGCCCGACGTGTTGCTCATGATGCGTACTTCGAGCCACTTAGAGTGCGCGTCAATTAACACCAAGAAGTATTTCCCTCCTTTCTGTGCAAAATAAAAAAAAACACGCTCCCATGGGGTCACGCTCCATGACCAAGGTTGCACGGGTGCAGCCGGCAACGACGGTCTAACACTTTGACAAATGTCGCATTCGCGTGCGACTTTTTCCAACTGTTTTTCAATACCAACCCACCATACTGTGGATCGAGCCAAAGCTTTCATTTCGTTAATTCCCGGGTGCTCCTCGTGCAACATTTCAAGCACTTCACGTTGTAAAACTTCTGGTATGACCACACGATTATTCCACACAACGCAGTTCATGTCCACTGACAGATCATACCTACGAGCAAAAAACGGTTTCAGCTCTTCCGTTACCTGACGTGGCCAACCTGACAATGTCATTTCTCTTACTTTACTTAACACCTCGTCCTTGTCAGTCGCAGTCTGAACATCTATGGCAGTTAGTGGTATGTCCCATATGGCTGAGAAGTAGTAAATTTGTTCCACTTTGTCTGTCGTGCCTGGAAGTGGATGTCGTGATAACCCATCAGCATTACCTATGGTACTGCCTTTTTGATAGCGTATGCGGTACCGGAAGTTTGCTAGAAATGTCAACCATCGATGTACTCTGCTAGCTGCTACTGCACTAGCGTGCTTCTTTGGATCAAACAGTGAAGAGAGTGGCTGATGATCGGTCACGATTTCCAATTCTCGACCCATCAAGTACTTTTCAAACCTTTTGATACCGAAGACAATTGTTTAAGCCCCCTTTTCTAAGTGCGCGTAATTACGTTCACTTGTATTTAAAGTACGAGAGGCAAAAGCTAAGGGTCTTTCTATACCCTTGTCAATTTGAGAGATAACAGCTCCCAACCCATAGGAAGACGCGTCACAAGCAAGCCTAATATCCCTTTTAGGATCAAAGAGTGCTAAAACTCTGTTGCTGCATAACAAAGCTTCGCATTTTTGAAATGCTTTGCGACATTTGGAATTCCAATTCCACTTAGGATCTCCGCGTACCAACTGGTACAATGGTTTCAGGACCTGAGCTACACTTGGTAAAAATTTACCATAAAACCCTACGAGACCCAAGAAAGCTCGCAGCTCCGTCACACAGGTTGGCTCTGGCGCATTTATTATGGCCTGAACCTTTTTATGCGTGGGGTGCAACCCCGATGCATCTATAGCATAACCAAGGTATTCAACACTAGACTGAAAAAACTGACATTTCTGAGAATTCAGTTTCATGCCATGCCTGGCGAGCCTTTCCAGAACTCATTCGACTCTTTCACAACACTGAACTTGATCCTTGCCGCAGATAATTACATCATCCAGGTAACACCCTGTCCCGGGTATTCCTTGCAAGACCTTATCCATGACGGCCTGAAACATCGCTGGTGCGCTTGCAACGCCATACGGCAAACGCCGATGCCGAAAAAGACCTAGATGTGTGTTTACTGTACACAGTTTTTGCGAATGTTCACAAAATACCAACTGGTGGTATGCTCTTGAAAGATCAAGAACCGTAAATATCTTTCCGCCAGTAAGACTCGCAAAAATATTCTCTGGCAAGGGTAAGGGGTAGTGGTTGAGTTCTCTGACCGCATATATCGTTACCCGAATATCCGCGCAGAGACGAATCGCATCGCCTTTGTTTTTCGGGACTACTACCACTGGCGTTGCCCAGTCAGTGTGACCTACGCGGTACAGAATACCAGCCGCTTCGAGATTTTTCAATTCTGCTTCGACTTTGTCTCTCAGCGCGTAAGGAACAGGTCTTGCTTTACAAAACACTGGTCGCGCTCCATCTTTCAACACAATTGTACCTTCAAATCCTTGAATCGTACCGGGTCCTTGCTCAAAAACAGAATGGTGCTCTCGCATTAAGTCATCCACACTTTTTACTTTCCCCAACGTAACATTCGCACACAAAATGCTTTGCCAGCCTATCCTTACTTGTTCTAACCAATCCCTGCCTAACAATGCTGGCATGCGAGCTCCATCGCAGCTATCGACTAACACCCAACGGCAAAGAGTACGTCGCTTCCTTGTATTCGAGCTTGATATCAACTATTCCCCACACTGGAACAACACTTCCTTTATACGTGCTCAATCGTATCTTGGACTTTTGACACTGCCCTACACTGCCAAATAGCCTGCAGAACTCGTCAACTGACATTATGGACACAGCCAATCCTGTATCTAGTTCCATTACTACAGGTTTACCATTGATCTTTACCGAAACCTTGTACGCATTAACTGCCGTTCCAATACGGTACACTGTGTGCAACTCAATAGAACCGTTGTCTTCTCCGTCTACGACCTTTACATGTTGTCTAGACATTCTTTTCGGAAAAAGCTTAGTCTTACACATTTTAGCTAAGTGACTTCGAAGCTTCGAAGTGGCCTCTAAGCTTAGTTTCGAACATTTATGACACTGACTATTCTTGAAGGGACAGTCACTAGGCTTATGCCATCTGCCATATCTATAACATTCTTGCCTGATGACTTGTGTAGCAGACCCAGGAATCCGTTTCGCTTTTTGTTTTGACGCTCTTGATTGCTCCAGTGGACACTTCCTGACGCATTTCCCGTGCCTGTGTCTCAGCCGCTTCCATAGCGTTTGCCACTTGATAAACGTGGTCGAGTGTTGCTTCCTTTTCACCCATAGGCAAGAGACGGCACTAATGTTGTCATTGAGAAGACCAGTGATGACTTGATTCCGAAGAGCGTCCTCCAGGTATGCTCCGAAGTTGCAACCTGTGCAACCTGTCTTCCAGTCTGTTCAGGCTGACGTGTTGAATTGTTTGTCTGAATATTCGATATTTCGGACGCGACTGTTTATCGTAGTGTAGTTTGCATCAATTGCGGACTATCCGATTCAAAAATAAAAGAAAGTGTTTATTTCCGCGGCAATCGAACTACGATTTCATTTTCAACGTCAGAGATTGCAGGCGAATTTCCATCCTTTCCGCGGTGCATATACAGGTCATGAAAGGAAGCTTTTGACCACTCGATAAATAGTTTGTTGTTTTTAGTGTTTAAACATATGATCGTCCCACTACAGCGAAGGATTCTGAGGAATACATGCAGAATGCTCATGACAAATAAATCCGGGTTTGGATAGCGTGCCGCAAAATCTTGTGGCAAACGTCCCCACCATCGCGGTCATCGCAATATATTTGGTTTGGCTGGTCCATAAGGCCCTAAACCAATGTGCAAAACACCACAAACGCATTTCGTTTTATTTATATTTTTGCATGCGGTGGGTTTGTTGTGTCGGCCCCGTCACAGAACATCCGCGTCTGCACGAGCGGGCTGCCAAAGATTTGGTCGTCGCGTCGACCTCAGCGAGCAGACGACCAGACAGCCGTGGAGAGGAGGACTGCGCAACGGCGCCAACTGCGTCTCGCGCACGGCACAGACGCACGCATGGTTCTCCCTTGCAGCTTCTTCGGAGATTTACTTCTTTAGCGTTCAGCTGACTATGCAGTTCGCCGCATCACGCATTGTGATCCCCGAGAAACGTAAACGATGAAAGGCTCGTTGGTTGGCAGTAGCCAGCTGAAGTTTATGATGCGCGACAAGTTGTTCGTGGACGCCGACGTGGAAATCGTCACTTTACCTATCCCGGAGCTACAGCGGCCCGTCTGAGAGAAAAAATCCATTGACTGCACCTAGCAGTAGACTGGATCGTCATGTATAACGGTGGCAACGATATCCAGGATGGGAAGAGTGCCGTAACTGTTTTGCGGGAAGTCTCAGTAAGTACAGATTGCAACGATTTCAATCTCTGTGCTGCTAAAACCCATTTCCTCTGAAACACCAGGGAAGATTCATTTCCATGAATTGTCTTCTTTCACAGGGTACCGTTGAGGTGGCGAAAGGCTACGCGGAGCATATATTCCTGTATAAGCTGATGCCACAGACAAGGCGGCCTGAACTTTCTGGCGCAATTCAGGGATATAACGCGATGCTGCGCACGATTCCAGCTGTCCGTGCCGGTGACGCTACGGTGTTGAGCATTGACGTGAGTAGTCGCCTCTCGAACGCTAACTCTGGAACTTCCTGGTGGTCATGGCAGGTATTTTATACAGTATGCTCGTTAGTTTTGGAAAAACAGTGCGACAAAAAGTAACTGGGGCTACCTTTGTGGTGCTTGAATTACAAACAGGTGCTGGTCTTGATGCGGTACCTGTTTGTAATTCAAGTATCACAAAGCTAGTTTCCAGTTGCTTTTTATCGCGCATTTTTTCCGAAAATAAAATGCGTACGAAGTACTGGCACATGCCTACCAGGAATTCCGGTTTATTTGTATTACTGTCTTTGTGAAGTGCTGTTTGCAAAAAACATTCCGTATATATGTTCAAATATCTTTTCCAGCACAAGGTCTTTACCAGGAACAAGGAGGTGAAAGAGGGGATGCTCTCACGGGATGGCTATCACATTTCGAGGGGACGGGGGCTATCGTGCCTAGCAGGCATCCTCCGCACAGCCCTCGTGAAACGCTATGGACCATGGCTGAAAGCACCGGGTCCGCGTTGTGGCATCGTACTCAAGCCAATGGAGTCGTGTGAAGAATGTCGTGCTAAGGGACACCCCACGAGTGCATGCAGGCCTGTACGCTCACCGTGGTGAACGCTCACCATTTTAGCCGCCATGTCATGACGACACAGAACGATGTTACCACCATTACCTGCTGTATTATAACAACCACGTCATCTGATCCCCAATCCTATGCTCACTTCTGTCAGCAGCAGCAACATAGCCAAAGCTTTTTTGTAACCTGTTCCTCCTGCCATCGCATACTTTACCTTGCCCCATGATTAGTGTACAAATGCGTACACATCTTGCGCAAGACCTGCCAAATAAAATTTAGTAAACAACTATCATCATTCCAATGGCGATTTTGTAATGGCTCCATGCCGTCTGCTAGCTTCTGGTTGGGCTGTCTGCTAGTTATCCTAGGCACCCTGAGACCAGTAGTTTCCTTAGAAGTTGGTCCAGGGCACATATGCCCCCCTCCCCGTGATATTTCCTGGAGCAGAAACTCTAAACACAGCGAGGTGGTTCGTGATAATGCGTGTGAAATTTGAAATTGAAAGTTTACTGCGTTGCTTGCCAGTGTGATGAAGAGACTGTACTGGAAAAAGACGAGGAAGAGCAGCGGAGGGAAAGAGAAGAAGAAAGGAGGAGGGAGTGGAACACGAGAAGGCTTGCGGAAACCTAGACGTGGTCCCGAAGACCAGAAGGAGGTGAAGAACGACGAGACACACGGATACGACAGTGAAGAAGAGAACAGAAGAGGACCAACAGCGGAATCGACTCGTCGTGTGATGTGAAACAGTGATCATGAGGACATGACATTGGTGAGATCCATTTTCGAATCCCGTGTTTCTCGGCCGAAACTTTATTGCACTTATTTCTTTGATTAAACGGGTTGTAATTGTTGAGCGTGTTTGGCTCTTCCCCTTCGCTCCGCATAAACCCACTTAGTGTTAACAGTGACCTCAGCAGAGGGTCGTCTCAATTGGTGGCAGCGGTGGGATTTTGCGGAGTTATAGGGTAAGACATCATGCCCTTACCCGAAGGAGGAGCGTCTAACGGCGCCGGGGACTTGCAGGCAGTTCATGCGAGCGTCGTAGGGGCCAGTGTTCTGGCTTTAGGAAATATGGTTCCTATGTTCACGGGAGATGACAAAGGCATCAGAGCAAAAGATTTCTTACGCACATTAGAGCAAGTAGGGGCCATGGGCGGATGGAATGATGTACAGCTCATAGGTATCGCAAGATGCAAGATGGTGGGTGAGGCTTATGAGTTTGCCTGGCGAGACAGGGAGTTGGCCAATGCAAAGACGTACGCATAGTTTAAAACGTTAGTGCTGGCCCAATACGATACCGACACTCGAAGCTCTAAAATGGAACGGTTCATGAAGGCGAAACAGTTAGATGGAGAAGGAGTGAGGTCATTTCCTAGCCGCCTCCGTGCACTTGGCTACGATACATTGGATAATTTTAGTGGAGAAGGCTCTGAACAGAAGAATTCTGTGGCTCGAGAGTTGTTGGACGGTCAGTTACTCACGAGGTACTTAACAGGCTTGCGGGACCCTATCAGACGATTTGTGCTATCACGCGACCCGTCTTCATTTCGGGAAGCAATAGAGGTTGCGGCAAAGGAAGAGAGAAATGAGAAGATGACAGTAGAGCAACTGCCCGTACGGCCCGTTGTGACTAATTCAGAACAGACGGAGGACATGAAACACCGGCTAGAGCGGTTGGAGCGGATGCTCGCAGAGTTGACCACCGAGATGAGGCAGGACAGACAAACGGGGCCACGACAACAGACCAGTCGAGAACGACGGTGCTTCAATTGTGGAAACTTCGGCCACTTCGCTCGGGAGTGTCAGGACAGGCCTAGGAACTGGGTCAGCCGCAGACAGCAAAGTGGTGACGGCCCAGATCGAACGCGACAACCGTCTCCCCAAACGAGGCACGTATCAGGTACTAGTCCGGGAAACTAGTGCCAGCCTCTACGCAAGACCACTACGAAGAGGCGGTTCATATCAAGGTGGTCAGGTTATGTACAGAGACAAGTCCAATCATTGAGTGTGAAGTTGGAGGTCAAAAGGTTACTTGTCTACTAGACACGGGATCCCGGGTTACGTTGGTCAAAGCGTCGACACTTTACGGGATCGACCCCGGCTGGGAAACGTCTTTCGAGCTTTCGCGAGACGAACGTACGAAGTTGGTCGGCATCACTGGTGAGGCATTAGACACAAGAGGTGTGTTTAAGTTGCCCTTCCGTATAGGGAACGTCACATTCGAGCACTATTGCCACATGTGCACGGATGAAGCGGTATCCCCAACTGCAGGCATTATTGGACACGACCTCTTACGTTCGAGAGACATAGATCTGATTACGAGTAAAGGAGTTGTACGTATAGAGGGATGCGAAGTCCCGATGATAAATGGGGGTCAAGAAGGCCACGTTGAAGGTAGGCAGGAAGTTCACAGATTCCACTGTGTCCCTATCAGACTGGTCCGTGAGGTAGTGTTACCACCTAGAACAGAGAACATATGCTTCGGTCTTGTTCAAGGGGTGGAGTTACACACGACAGCTGTGGCCCACTTAGACCGGATAGAGACGCAAGGTTTAGTAGGTGCTGCCACATTGGTACGGGTGGGCAAAGAAAACATGGTTCCACTACGAATCGCCAACACAACTGAGAAGGAACTTTCGTTGCCCCGAAGAAAAGTCGGTGGGAACACTCTTTCCGGCTATCGTAGAAGAGTCGCCAACCGAAGAAGGGGAGTTGTGTGCCACTATATCAGAATCTAATCAAGAGGAGATCAGCAGCAAGTTCAAGTTGGATCATATTAGCGACAGAGAACGTTCACAGCTGCTAGAGTTACTCAGAAAATATCGTCGTGTATTTGCGATGTCGGAGCATGACCTGGGTCGGTGTGAAGTAATAAAGCACCGCGTACCGACCACTTCTTCGGTGCCTGTCTACCGCCGTGCATATCGGGTGCCTTACGCCCAAAGGGAGGAAATGGATAGACAGATAAGCGCGTTACTGGATAAAGGCATAGTTGAGCACTCCACGTCGCCGTGGGGCGCTCCGGCCCTGCTAGTCGAGAAAGCTGACGGATCTTTCCGCTTGGTAGTGGATTACGTGAACTGAATAAGGTGATACGAATCGACCCTTACCCGCTGCCAAACGTTCACGAAACCCTTTCCTTGCTCGGATCAGCACAGTATTTCACCGTTGTTGACATGGCGTCAGGGTACTGGCAGATCGAACTCGACCCCGCCGACAAGGTGAAAACAGCTTTCAACACACACTCTGGACATTACCAGTGGTCAAGAATGCCCATGGGGCTAGCCAACAGTGCGGCAGTCTGGCAGAGGACGGCGGACGTGATCCTTTCAGGACTGCTGGGGAAGGTCTGTCATGTGTATCTCGACGATGTTATCATATATAGTAGCACGTTCGAGCAGCACTTGAAAGATGTCGAAGACGTCTTCAACCGACTCCACGATGCGGGCCTCAAACTAAAGCCGAGCAAGTGCCAGTTCCTCAAGCCAGAAGTCAGTTACCTAGGACACGTCGTCTCGCGTCATGGCGTCAGGCCCGACCCGAAGAAAGTAGAGTGTGTAAAGAAATACCCAGTGCCCAAGACGGTAAGAGAAGTCAGACAATTTTTGGGGTTAGCTGGCTATTATCGTCGACATATTAACAATTTCGCGAGCATCGCTCAACCGCTGACCAAGCTAACGTCTAAAAAGCGCACCCCATTCCAATGGGATGCTGAAGCACAGGAAGCTTTCCAGTCGTTGAAGGACGCTCTCACGACAGCCCCGGTCTTGCGGTTTCCAGACTTTTCAAGTTCCTTCACGTTAATCACTGACGCGTCGAAGTACGCTGTCGCGGCGGTGCAGTCGCAAACGATAGATGGCACAGAACATCCCGTGGCGTATGCGAGCAGACAGCTAAACGATGCCGAAACAAGATACGGAGCGACAGAACAGAAGTGTCTCGCAGTTGTCTGGGCCGTACGCCACTTTAGGTGCTACTTATACGGGAGGAAGTTTAGAGTTGTCACAGACTGTAGCGCTCTGAGATGGCTCATGAATACTAGGGACCCGAACTCAAGACTCGCTCGTTGGAACTTACGGTTGCAAGAGTATAAAATGGACATCGAGCACAAGCCAGGCAAACTGAATCGCAATGCGGACGCTCTGAGCAGGGCAGTGGTACGGAAAGTCACAGAATTTGTCCCGGCTGTGAATGAGAGCGAAATCAAAGAAGCACAACAGGGAGATACAAAGCTGAAGGGGATCATTGACAACGTCTAACTAAGCAAAGACCAGCGTTATGGACATTACATCATTGATGAAAGAGGCATTCTCTGCCACATAGAAGAAAGAAGGAACGGTAAGAACGACTGTGAGTTGCAACGTCCCGTTGTACCCTCCAGCATAGTACCCATGATACTTCGGCAGTATCATGACGCGCCGTACGCGGGACACCTCGGAGTACGGAAGACAAGGCTTAGGATAGTAAAATGTTTCTTTTGGAAAGGGATGAACAAGGACATTAAAGAATACTGTGCGCAGTGTCAATCTTGCGTGGAAAGAAAACAACCGAAAAATCTGGCGCGGCCACCACTTCAACTTTTCGGAGAAGTCAGTAAACCATTTGAGAGAACAGCCATGGATATCATGGGACCACTTCCCATAACAGCCATGGGCAACCGTTACTTACTCGTGTTCGTCGACCATTTGACCCGGTATGCTGAAGCGGTGTGTATGAAATATCAGAAGGCGGAGACCGTGGCAAAAGCGTTTGTCGAAGGAGTTATCCTTAGACACGGTGTACCTGGACAACTTCTCACGGACAGGGGAGCAAACTTTACGTCGAAGCTGATGACAGATGTGTATGAACTTCTCGGCATATCAAAGTAACAGACTACGGCCTATCATCCAGAATGCAATGGTGCTGTCGAACGATTGAATCAGACAATAACAAACTTGTTATCGCACTACGTGGCCCACGATCAGAAAGACTGGGACATGTGGGTGCCGTATGCGCTATTTGCTTATAATACCGTTGTTCACGAGGGAACGAAGGAGTCACCGTTTTTTCTCCGATACGGCCATGACCCTACATTTCCCAACGCCCTAAGGAAGACTCCGACCCCACACTACGGTACCCTCCAGAATTATAGGGCAGAACTGTCGCAAAGACTGACAATCGCTCATGACATAGCCAGGAACGCCTTGACTAATGCGGCTGAAGTAAGGAAAGCGCGACTTGACAAGGATAGCAGACAAACGAATTATGAAGTCGGCGATCGGGTGTACGTACGTATCATGGCAGGGAGACAAGGAGTGACAAGGAAGCTAGCTCCGAAGTGGGAAGGACCATACCGTGTGGTCGAGAAGCTCTCTCACGTCACGTACAGGATCCGAGGTATTACAAACAGAAGGCAACAAATCATACATGCAGCAAGGCTGAAGCCAGCCCCATACGTTGGACCATACGAGAACGGCCCAGATGAGGCTAATCTTAGGACAACGAGAGACGATTCCGTTAACGAACATTTGACTTCACCTGGCAGCGGAACTGACACTAGGCAAGGGTGTACACAGGAACAGGAACCTGAGGTTCTTCGAGACAGGGTAACAGTGCACCACCCTGCCGGATCTTCATCTTCACATACAGGCGAATCCGGCGCGCTGCAACCAGACGTAATGATGCACACCCTGCTGGAGGGAATAGTTGACGAACTGTGCCGACAACAGAACATGCTTCATCAAGCACAGTTATCTCACCCTCAACCTCGGTATTTCTTGCGCAGTCGAGGGCCCGTACCCTCAGCATACCAGGTGTAGCTCCGTTCGAGCGCCCCGTCAGCATAATAGAACTGCCTGCAAGGGGGTTTAATCTCAATGAGACAGCACGCCGAGCTGGGAAAAGAGTTTAGTTAGAGGTGAGTTTGATTGAGGAATGAGTGTGGCTGCAGTGAAATTTGTTCGACTGGACACGACAAACCATCAGAAGTGGTTGGGTTAAAGGAATTCGCCCTCGAGTCGAATTTTTTCTTTGTTGTGGCGAGTGTGATGAAGAGGCTGTACTGGAAAAAGACGAGGAATAGCAGCGGAGGGAAAGAGAAGAAGAAAGGAGGAGGGAGTGGAACACGAGAAGGCTTGCGGAAACCTAGACGTGGTCCCGAAGACCAGAAGGAGGTGAAGAACGACGAGACACACGGATACGACAGTGAAGAAGAGAACAGAAGAGGACCAACAGCGGAATCGACTCGTCGTGTGACGTGAAACAGTGATCCTGAGGACATGACATTGGTGAGATCCATTCTCGAATCACGTGTTTCTCGGCCGAAACTTTATTGCACTTATTTCTTTGATTAAACGGGTTGTAATTGTTGAGCGTGTTTGGCTCTTCCCCTTCGCTCCGCATAAACCCACTTAGTGTTAACAGTGACCTCAGCAGAGGGTCGTCTCAGTGCGAGTCACTGATGCCCACTGTAGCCTGAATGAGATGGCTGGGTATTTTCCTACGGGTGCAACTCGTGCGGTATGTTTTGGTTAATAAAATATAATATGCTTCATAGCAAGCTTTTCAAGGGAAAAAATGTAGTTCTCCTCAAATTCGTATTGTGGCTCGTACAGATATGTTTGCAGTGTTTCCCCGGACTCAAGTTTTTCTTCAGATGAAATCTGGTCAAGGTGACCAATAGCCATTGTTATAACCACTGGCTCACAGATTCCTGCAAGTAGAAAATCCTCGACAGCCAGCACCCGAAAGATTAAAAAGAAACCAGTAGCATGTGTTCACTATTTGTAGATTGGAGATATTTTATTGAAGAACGCAGCATGGTATACATATACATCATCACGTTGTCTGCATTACTTTTGCGTATCAGCTCATGCTAGTAGCCTCAGAATGTTCATTCGTGGATACAGTATTCAACAGAGCACATTTCATCATTGGCGATATGGCATAAACACATAATGAAGTACCATACAGTCCGCTGCATGTAGGCGCACTTGGACATGAAGGTCTCGCACATACGGCATCAACATATAACATCCTGGTGGACAGAGCCAGATCCATAATATGGGAACAGTAAAAACTTGGAACGTGTTACTCAGCAACGAGTTTCCTTTTTGAGCAATGAAGTAGCAACTGATAGTTGCTTTTGCCATGCTTGTCAGTTGGCAGCTAAGGCCTCAGAGTGTGTGTTTATGAAAAAAAAAGTCCAACAGGGCACCATTTATCATTGGCCACATATAATGCTGAGCCACGTACAACACTGGCAAGGGCAGGTGCTTCATAATCAGGGAGAGAGTGGGAAATTTTCAATTGACAGATAAAGACAGTAACACTTAGGAAGTTTGACCTTTGGGCGTCTGGCCATCATATCTGCAGTAGTACTGGAAACCTGAATCTGAAAAGGCAATTTTCATATGTTGAAATGACACCGAAGTAAAGGCAAGATGGCAAGAGGACGTAACGCAGAGCGACATGTTGGGATGTTGCTCGTGTTCAACAATGCGGGGAACTGGCGACAGTTGGGAGACAGCTCTGCACAATTATGATACTTACCGACCTTGTCAAAATATCAAACTGGATTCATACTCAGGATGTCGACATCTGAACAGGCTGGTGGAGCTTCAAAAGTGCTAGGAACATCATTCATGTTTCTTTCCACAATTTCCATACACTCAAGCCAAGGTAGAATACCATGATAGCCTCACACATATAGCATCAACGTGTGGACGTGTTTCAACAATGCCTGGGAAGAACGACGGTTTGGGGACAGCTTTGCAATATTTTCATACATTCAAGCCAAGGTAGAATACCATGATGGCCTCACACATATAGCATCAACGTGTGGATGTGTTTCAACAATGCCTGGGAAGAACGACGGTTTGGGGACAGCTTTGCAATATTTTCATACACTCAAGCAAATGTAGAATACCATGATGGCCTCACACACATAGCATCAACGTGTGGACGTGTTTCAACAATGCCGGGGAAGATTGTTCTACGGTTGGGAGACTGTGCACCATTATCATACTTAGATCCTCACGAGCTCATGTCTGGATTCAGATTTCACACTCTTATGCCATGTTTAAAATATGACAAACATCCCACGACTAGTCTGTGGATTTATACATAGAAATATATTAATATATGAATATAAATATTTAGGAAAATTGAAAAATATGCATAGATATGTACAGTAAAAATGAAAAAAGGTAACTTAAATATGAAACACAAACGCGAAGATATGCAGTTAAATCCTGGGCAAAAGTCGAAGATATGTATATGGGAAAACATTCAGTAAATTACGAAGCAAAATGGATGAATATGCATTAAAACACTTGGCACAGGTGGAGCCGCACAAACTAAATGACACGTAAATCCACAGTCTAGCCATAATTACAGAACAGCGGCAGGTTAGCTATCTTTACGAGTCTTCCGTCTCTTTCTGGATGAATCGCCCTGATTGGAAGTTGTTTTGGCGGCATCACAGAGCGAGGCAACCTGATGGTCACTCTTCTTGCTATCTCTGAGCTGCAGCCCACGGGACTGACGAGGGTCAACCAATTCCGGTAGAAGGCTATGCGTTTAGAACAGTTGAAGGTGGCCAATCATTTTGTTCCAGAAGCCATCATTTCTCTCGATCTTCTGGACAAAAAATTCCTCACCAGAATATACCACAAAAAGACAAAACTGACGTGGAGTGATGTGGAGCTGTCCCTGCACCTGATAGTGGTAGTCATGGTTTTCCTTCAAAGAAATCTTACCAGAGTTATCAATAGTGCAAAAGGTTATTTTTTTTGCCCGCAGTCCCTCCACAGGGGTAAGGGACCTAGCCGAATAAGGGCACTTCACTTCCACGACAGTGTCGTCATCGACAAGCCCATCAGGTGTTGCAGCAAGGTATGCAAACTCCCGATCAACAACAAGGCCGCATGGTGAAACAGTCACCCCTAACTCATCCTGCAGCTTAACAATTGCAATGGGCTCAGTGTCGCGACCATATCGGAGAGCCTCAGTGTCAAAATGACCATAGAGCAAGGAACGAACAGTACTTGCACTGCTCGTTGCATCTCGCATCTTGCATACCTTGCCAAAATTAGAAGCGGTGAGTCGCTTTCGCCTCTCCTGCGTCCACAAAGTTCACCCTTCTTGACCTCGAGTATCAGCCTCGAGCTGCTCTGGATCTGGTTGGGAGAGCACAAGGGAATCCTTGTACGTCGCAGCAGCTTCAAAATAGTAATCGTGGTTCATGTCTGGGGCATCCACTATGGAACCACAGTGGTTGTCGCTGGAAGCACGCTTGCACGGCGCACCTTCAAGTGAACGCTTACAGCGAGCAGCCCCAGAACTCCGATGCCTTATGCAAGCAGCACGAATAGATGCTTTACGCTTCAGCATAATTTTTGCATACTTCCCAGGGCTAGTGTTGTACACTGCCTTATGTACAGCACGATGGTACTGCTTAGAGTTGAAAGACACCACAGCCCCTGAAGCCGGCATTCCGAATGATCCCCTCTGGGAAAAGTTTATTCTTTTCCCGCCAGAAAACTTTGCAACGAGAGAATCGAAATGTTCTGCAGCATTATTGTTAACGTCAAGGATCAAGCTGCCACCATTGTTTGCCAAACGACTCATTGCTACAAGGATTTCATTGAAAAGTCCGCATTTCCTGAGCTCTGCGACGTGATTGACTTCCCCTTCTTTTGGACCACTGCAAAAGTAACCCGCACATTTTGTGTAGTCGCCGAACACATGGAGTGGCCCATTACGGATATCAGCCACCAGGTTCCGAATCTGATCTTGTTTGCTTAACTCAGCCTGCTCTTTGCGATAGTGAATAGCCCTAGCATCTCCAACTCTTAGTCGAACAGCATTATCCAGAAGTAGCTTCTTCAGCGATGGGGGAACGGGGTTTTTTCTCTTTGCCAAAGCAATATCTCGAAGACGACTTACATAGTTTCGAAGAAGGTGGTTGCGACATTCTATCTTCTAGACTACCTGATGCTGGTACGGTGCAGCTTCAAGAATTGACTTCTATGTGCTCGAATCACCGTCAGCGATCAACTGCAAGTACTTTACCCCGTGCAACTCAATGTTGCGTCTGAAGCCTTCAACGACGATATCCTTCTCCATACTGGTAGAGCTGCTGTCCCAGTTCTTGAAGCACGGATGCTTTTTTGGGCTCGACCCTGCCTTGCAACTTGCGCATAGTGTACAAAATTTGTTCCGGACGCCTAGGAACAGTACTTTCTTTGTGCGGTACCCAACAATTACAGCCTGCAAAAACGAAAAACTGTCAGGATTGTATTCCACAAAACTCTACCCGCAATGACAATGTTTCCAGGAATTATGCAGCTGTATGCGTATCGTACAAACTCAGGCCACAGGATGTGTACCACTCTAGTAAGTGTGTTTACCAAAAGACAGCAGTGCCACTAATAGCACCAGAGGGGTCAACTTTTTCCTCCAAATAAATGCTAGTGTTCTTTCCGCAAATGGTGGGCACAGACTTCCTGTATATCCCGTCTGCCAAGCGGTGTGCAAGATAAATCCTTCTTTTTCGGGCACCTTTATTTAGTGTAGATAACAATATTTACTTACCAAGCCAGAAAGAGCGTCGTACTTGTTCTTGTATGAACGTTTGCACCAAGCACCATCGGCAACGACCGTAATTATAGGAAAACCGTCAGCATCGACGTCCCCAGCCTCCCTAGCTAACCAAGCTTCCTCAATGCCTGCTTTTCTTATTTCTTCCCAAGCTGTTTTGTCGATTCCTTTACCAACAATATCCTGATACTTACTGTACGTGCTACTAGCCATTCCTGGTATGTCCAGAGCACCTAGGAGCTCGAAAAGGCCTGAGAAACCAGAACCTATAGACACGATACCGTTCACTGCTGAGGAATTGACGTCCATGCGTTGTTGAACAAGTTGATCAACTGGTGCCTCTGTTGTGACTACATCTTTCCTCAGACACATCGTGCACTTCAAACTGAAAGAGCTACACAGACCTCGCCGATGTTCTGCTACAATTTCCATGTCAGCCTGGCCGCAACCGAACGAACTATGTACCGACAAACTTTGCAAAGACGAGAAGAAGTGATCAATCTCCACTATACGCCGACCATTCACACTGCTTGTGCGCTGACTCTGTGTCTGGTGAACATTGCCAGTATCGAAAGATGGAGATCGACTGGGTGTAACAGCGGCAGTGGTTGGAACGGGACTTGCTCTGGAACCGGCAAGCTCGTCACAACCTGAACTGCAGAGGACTACATTATCTACCCCAGCTGAATCAGCAAATGACGAATTTGAAGGACAAATTTCGCTTGTGCTCGAAGCGAAACAAGCATTCCGACCGGCATCACTTACAGTTTGAGGAACAACACTACCACCAAACGTTGAGCCTACAAGGGTATCTGCGCGATGTGGAGTTGTCGAAGTGCAGCGATCACTCGGAGCAGCACGTCTGGAGCATCCTGCATTACCAAAATCTCTCAAATCTGCAGGGGTTCCGTCACATGCCTGCCTCTACCACGTAAATTCGCCAAGTCCTCCTTCTTACGTCTCCGTTGTCCGTAGAAGTGACTTCGAGCGGGTAAATACTATGAACACGCAGAAAACACACAAGGACAGAGAGCAAATGAACAGGACAAGAAAGTGGAAAAAACGCGTAACTTAGCCACGAATTGGTCAATTCAGGACGAACCGAAACCATGGACGCCGATCAGCTGTTGCGCAACACGCGGGGGTTTACACGTGGAGTACGCTCAGGCGATGCGAGCGGACGGCGCCATCTTCCGGAATCAGTGGTAAACGCGCCTTGGATGCATGCCTGTGCTCACTTTTAATTCTTTTTCGGAAAAACAGAATGCTAAAAACACACAAAAAAACGGGTCATTTGAATCCTGAAACATGTTCCCGGTTAACCTCAGAAGCGGATTGTTTTTATTTGCTTTCATTTATTTATTTGGATTTTTTGAAGCTGTAGCGACAAAATTGGTTTCTTTTTCGTTTTTTTTTAAAATACAACACGAGAGCGATATTATAAGCCCCAGAGTTAAGAAATCTTGACGTCCTCTTTCGAATGAGACATTCCGCATTCCGATCTGTCTCATAGTTCGGCGACAAAACCTATTTGAAGTTCACATAGAAAACAGAGGGGTTCCCACCTTCAGGGGTCCGTAAAAAAAATTACAACGCTAGAGCGATATTTCAGTTCCCAGAGTTAAGAGATCTTGACGTCACCTTTCCAATGAAACTTTCCGCATTCCGATCTGTCTCGTAGTTCAGACACAAAACCTATGCGAAGTTCACATAGAAAACAGGGGGTGGTATGTCCTCTTAAGTACGGCGCCATAACTATATAAACAGATCACTATTGCAACCTGGGGCGTGAGAACGTACGAGGAGTGTCATCTTTGCAATGCAGTTTAGAGTTTTAGCCTCACTGAAGAGTGGAAGGCAATCGGAACTATTGTCTAAATGTAAGGACAGTTCGGTGGTTGGTGAATTATTGGGAACATCGTTTTTGTGCTCTCTGAAGCTCTCGTTAATGCATCCTTTAGTTTCCTCAATGCTGAAGTCTCATGATTTTAAGGACATTGAGTTAACAACGCTTCTGGAGCAGTTCACAAAACTCTATTTGGGTTTAGCGTTCAACCGTCTTCAGTAGAGGGGCGTATAAGTGGACTTCGTACATTTTCTTTAGCTATCTTGTACGCAACACGTACACCGTAAACAGCAGCCATTTCCTGGGGCGCGTTGCTGGCATCGTCTGAAGATCGTAGCATCGTAACGACGCTGATTGCACGAGCATGGGAGGCATTACGATGCGCGATCTTCATGCGATGCCAGGAACGCGTCTCTGGTGAGTGCGAAATACCGTAAAAAAAAGGAATTATGATAGGACGGTGTTGGTAGGGCTGGTTGTCGCGCGATCGTATAGAATAAGCCGGTCACACAAGCATTTTCTGACTACCTTTGTTTGTTTGTTTTTTTTATTCAACATACAGTAGACGCGAGAGCTGCTGATGGAGGGGCCACGACCAATTTTATACTTCAGTTTTTGATAGGTTTGGGATGAGAACTCTGACGATGGAGGAGCGGCTTTCGGTTTACCTGTCCATATTCCCAACACGAACATCCTGACCTAACACGCGGAACGGGTGTTGGTACTTTTCGGAGGTGCGTCAGCGCGCTCAAAGACACGGTGTCTCCATATAATTCAGGATATCCCCTCAGAGCCAGGAGGCTGTTCGGACGGTGCTAACAGTGACGAGGATCCCACCTACAGTCATGTAGGCTGGACAACAGCCCGTCTGCATCCAGAAACCATTCCCCAGACGCATCAGTTTCAGACAGACAGTGCCGTCGAACAGGTTGATTGACAAACAAATATTTTAACAAACGAAAACAAACGAGCAAAACTACACCTTGATACCGCTGTCCATCTCACAGCTACGAAACATCACCGGCCGCCGTGTATCCCTCGACGATATGCTAACTGCGGCGCAAAAGGAACTTTATCCCCCTCAGCAGGGCTGTGCATCACCCGCTGTGCTGTCTTGTGCAAGAAAAAGAAAAAAAAAACAGTTTTGCGCTCTACGAGTTTTTGAAGATTCGTAGACCCTTGATGCACAGTGGTCAACACCACTGACCACCCCGTATACTGTAACCAGTATACCCCATATTTTTTCTAACTGAATTTTTGTGTTCTACAGGACATAATGAACAACTATATCATTAAACGACTCAGTCAATTCAACACAAAATTCTCTGTGCTTCCAAAGAGTTAAAACGGTTGCACCCTAACCTGCAAATATGATTTTGTCAATTCTAAAAGCGTTGTATTGTGCTCAGCTGTTTTTCTTCACACGTCATTTCCTCCTCACTCTCAGTAACTATAAAACTGTGTATTGAGTTGGCGGTAACACCAGCATGAAGCAGCGCGCTAACCTCACTCTTCTCTCGTTACAATGTATGCTCTTGGCTGTAGTTCACTCCCGATCCAGTCCTACTGATTGCCCAGCTGTTCTCTTCGTCCTGGATGTACGTTTGGGGTCCCATACACCTTGCGAAGTCGCCAAACCAAGCAAGAGTAGCGCATTTCATCGGGTGTACATGTTGTACTCCTTTCTGGCCATAGTAGCAACGTCAACAACGTCAGCGACGCCTTATCTGCCTTCCAAAAATTGCCCCCACACCTGTTTCGGTAGTCGGCACGGTGACACCAGTATGAAGAAGCGCACTAACCTCGTCTGTCTCGTGGTGTTACCGTGCCAAAGTGTGTTCATATCTGCATTTGCGAGTGTAACGATGTGATATCGTTGTGGCTGTTGCATAGCTGTGATGTAGAAAGTAATCCGGGTCCCCGCGACTCTAAAATTCATGGGACAATCATACGGATTAATACAGATATCCCTGGCAAGGTTAGTGTTGTCCTAACTGCCCTCCAAAACCAACAATCTACTTTGCTCTTCAAACTCAAAGCTGTTAGCGAATCTCTTGCCTCTAAAGAAGCGTCAATGCTTTCAGAACTCAAGGCAGTCAAAGATGCTCAAGTCAATGCGCAAGAGCCTATACAGACATTGTCGCCCAAAAAGAAAGAAACAAAAATCTAAGATCAAAGACAAGTTTTTTTTCCATTAAGCCAGCTGTCGGAGAACGTGTCTGAAGTTAAGTAGTCTGCTTCATCCATTTCCTCTGATATGACTGGCGTAACCTGTGGTTTGAACGATTTTGACAGCGATTCAAAAACAAAAACAACCTTGTCTTTCCAAGATGGGTAGAAATCCAGCGAACCGGTAGAATGAACGGACCAACGACATCGCACGGTCGACAGCACAACATGTCATCCAGGAATTCGAAGCACTAGTTTCCTTCATCACAAACAACAGACCAGGCGCTGAAATAGTACTGACAACGATACTTCCCCGAAGACAGAACAAACACCGAGCATACATTATCGCGACCTATGTCGATAACAAGCGCGTCGGTCACGAGTACGCCCATCAGGAAGGGGGCGCTGATTGTGTGCTTCGATATGATATAAGCGGGTGGGAAGTTGAGGCTGGGGTTACTCTGGGAGTATCGACCGTATCTGTTGTCAGAGGTATGGAATAAACCTTGTTTGTTGTTTGAACCCTTTTCGTTTGCTGTGTCTTCCTTGGCGACGGAACGGACGGACTGACGCCCCGAGGTTGTGGAAACACCGGGTTTCCACAACTGGCGCCCAACGTTTGGGGTCACAGTTCGTCCGTTCGACAGCGGGGAGGACGCAGCACGCGTTGTTAATTTTTCCTTTGGTACGTTTTTTCTTTTCTTTCAGTCAGGACCCGCCGGTTTGTTTCTGTTCTTTTTCCGGGGTGTCACTTTTTCTTTTCTGAGCTAGCGTTTTGTTTGTTCGAGTGTGTTTCAGTTGTTTTCGAGTGCTTCGCAGCTCCCACTCGGTGCCCGAGCCCAGGAGTCGATGGAGCATTCGCCGCCGCGAGGCCGATACGACCTCCGGAACGGATGGAAGGGCACGGTGCAGCAGGAGTCCCGTACGGAGGAAGGGTTGGTTTCCGGCACCGAGGCGCCTTCGGAGCCGAAAGGACCAGCCGGGGGCAAAGGAGCACATGCAGTGCCTCCGTCCCAAGGTACGTCAATTACGGTATCTGCAGTGCCTGCAGTGCCGCAGTTGGACTCCGCTATAACGACAGAACTCTTGTCACGCATGACGGAGTTATGTTCGTTGGTGGCACAACGCCTTGATGCCGGGTCGGTTTCGCCGCCGCAGGCACAAGCGCCCCTGCGACTGAATTTACCGGTCCCTACCTTCTCAGGGTACACCGATAAAAAGTCGGTCGCAGACTTCTTGGATGACCTTACAGCCTATCAGACTGGTATGGGAATCTCAGATGAAGTCCTGATACAACGCATCCTGCAGGTTGCTTTGATCGGAGACGCCGCTCGCTGGCTTCGGCTGCAGTCGAGGTTTACGTCCGTTCAGGACTTTCAGAAGCGGTTTAAGAGCGAATTTCTTCCACCGGATTACGAATATCGTATCCTGGAGGAGCTGCATAAGCGTACTCAGCATCCAGATGAGACCTTAGCAGAATTCGTTCGGGCCTTGCAAGACCTGTATAGCAGAGCAGAACCTACTGCTACAGAAGAGCAGCGTGTGACGCGGGCTATCCGTCAGTGTCATCCTCGCTACCGGCCCTATCTTCGAGCCCCACGTTGGGCGCCAGTTGTGGAAACCCGGTGTTTCCACAACCTCGGGGCGTCAGTCCGTCCGTTCCGTCGCCAAGGAAGACACAGCAAACGAAAAGGGTTCAAACAACAAACTTCATTCAAACTTATCGACACGGGAGCTACAGTCTCCCTTATCGGCGATTTTGTTTACGAGCACTGCGCATCACGGAATGTGGAATTGCAATCCACAGATGTCACCCTACGCCTTGCTTCCAATGACGTGATTCCAGCACAAACTGCAGTTGTGCTCTGGCTTCGCTTTGATGGGAGACGACGAAAGCAGCGCTTCGTCCACCTTCCTGGCCTGGCAGTGCCCGTTATCCTGGGCAGGGACTTCATCATCCGGCAGAAATTTGTGCTGGACCTGCCCAATGGAGGATACGTCTACCACGGATCGTCATGATTTTTTCCTTTCGCCGTGCCACAGGACAGCAGTTCAGCTAAGCAAGCTGCAGCAACGTCCGTCGAACCGTACCCGCTCCCGACTGTCTTGGGGTCATTTCATGGTCCCGAGGAGGAGCGCCGTCAGCTTGAACAAGTACTGCGGCAGTTTGACGGTGTCTTCACGGAAAAACCCGGTAAGTCGTCTGTGTTACAGCATAGCATAGACACGGGTAACGCTAGGCCCTGGCGTTGTAATCCGAGACCATTGAGTGTGCATAAGCGTGCTTTGTTAGACGCTGCTCTTGATGAAATGCTCCAAACCGGTGCAGTTCAAAGGTCCCAGAGCCCTTGGGCGTTTCCTGTCGTCCTGGCTCCGAAACGTGATGGTACGGCTAGGTTATGCGTCGACTACCGTCGACTTAACGCAGTAACTGTAAGGGACTCCTACCCCTTTCCGTCCATCGAGTCTATTATGTATTCCCTGGGCAACGCTACAGTGTCTTCAACGCTTGATTGTAGTAGAGGGTTTTTGCAAATCCAAGTTGCCCCGGAGGATGTCCCGAAAACAGCCTTTACCTGTCATAGGGGTTTGTTTGAGTTTGTACGGATGCCTTTCGGTCTGTCTAACTCTCCCGCCAGTTTCCAACGGCTAATGGATACCGTATTGGGAGATGCGAAGTATAACTTCGCGATGGCGTACATGGATGATGTCGTAGTGTTTTCCAGAAACTTTCAGGAACACTTGGAACACCTGTCAATCGTCCTTGCAAGGATGAAGCAGGCGGGGCTAACCATAAACCCCCGCAAGGTGCAGCTGGCATCGCCTAGGATCAGCCTCCTCGGCTTCATGGTGGACGGAGGAACCATCAGTCCTAGCGATGACAAGCTAAAGGCGATCATGGAGTATCCGGTTCCCGGTAACGTAAAAGCCTTGCAGCGTTTCTTGGGTATGGTTGGTTTCTACAGACAATTCATTCTTAATTGCGCTGAGTTAGCACAGCCGCTTAACCGGTTGTTGCGCAACGATACACCCTGGCAGTGGGGAGAGGAGCACGAACGATCATTTCGAGCTCTTTCTCACGCGATCGCTAATACGGCCAGGCTATATTTGCCTGACCTGAACAAACCGTTTGTAGTGCAAACAGATGCTAGCGATTATGGGGTTGGCGCAGTTCTCTTGCAGGAACATGACGCTATTCTCTGTCCAGTGGCTTTTGCAAGTCGCACGCTGAATCCGGCAGAACGGAATTACTCCGTCACGGAAAAGGAATGCTTGGCGATCATCTTCGCTCTCAGGAAGTTTGATCTGTACCTGGACGGCACCACTTTCACCGTCCAGACTGACCACCAGGCACTTTCCTGGCTGCAGCGGCTCCACAACCCATCTGGACGTCTAGCCAGGTGGGCCCTGACGCTACAAGGCTACTCCTTCAACGTGGAGTACAGGCGGGGCTCGACAAACGTGGTAGCAGACGCGCTTTCCCGTGCGCCTCTACCGGAGGGGGGAGAGGAAGGCACCGAGGCGCCTTCCCAGCTCCTGGCAGCAGCACAAGTGGCACGAGACGTATCTTCGTCTTGGGGCACGGTCGTGAGCAGAGAGCAGCTCCTAGACGCTCAGAGAGCGGACGGCCTTTGTCAGCGGGTGTCTCAATGGTTAGCTGAGCAGGACTCGGCAGGCACCGGAACGACTGACGGACGGCACGACTCCTATCTGCTGGGCGAGGATGGCATCCTGTTCAGATACATACCCCAGGCGGATGACGATGACGGCTCATCCCCATTCAGAGTCGTGGTGCCACGGAAGTTGCGTAAGTCTTTCATACGTTACTTTCATGATTCGGCCTTGGCAGGTCACAGCAGTGGCAGGAAAACTTATGAAAAGTTATGTCGTGTTGCGACATGGCCAGGAATGAGGCAGGATGTAACAAAGTATGTTCGTACTTGTCCCGTATGCCAGAGAGCAAAACCTCGTGGTGGTTTACCCCCTGGGCGCTTACAGCCTATTCAGCGTAATAGGCCCTGGCAGATAGTTGCTTGTGATGTGATGGGACCGTTTCCACGTAGTCCTAGAGGTAACCAGTATTTGTTTGTGGTTCCTGATCATTTCACGAAATGGGTTGAGCTGTTTCCTCTCAGGACACTGACTTCCCAGAGAGTGTGGGAAAGACTACTCGACACCTTTTGCCGGTTCGGGTTTCCTGCTCAGCTCATCACAGATAACGCTACCTACTTTACAAGTAAGGTGTTCTCAGATTCTTGCGCTGTCTTAGGCATTCGGCACAAGAAGACTTCCCCATATCACCCTCAGGCTAACATTACCGAACGTGTTAATCGGAACCTGAAAATGATGTTGGTTGCTTTTACTAGCCAGCACCACCGTGATTGGGATCTTCGCCTGGCTGAACTAGCGTTCGCTACACGGACAACAGTAAACAGATCCACAGGCTTCACCCCGGCGTTCCTGAACTTGGGACGAGAGGCCCCCTTTCCAGTGGAGAATGCTCTGGGCCTCCGGGATGGTGCTACCCGGCCTCCTTATTCAAGGTTCGCTGAGGAACTCCGGAGTCGACTGGACGATGCAGCTCGGACGGCTCGGGAGAATCTGGACGTCGCACGGTTGGACCAGGCTCGCCAGTACAATCGAGGGCGACGGAACCTCACCTACAGCGTCGGTGACCTCGTCCTTCGACGGACTCACCCGCTAAGTGATGCGTCACGAGGCTTTGCAGCTTCACTCGCAGATAGGTGGGATGGCCCCTTCGAGGTAAGTGCGTGCTCCTCCGGCCTCACTTACAGGCTTCGTCGCTGCAACACCGGCGAAGAGACTGGGCCAGTTCACATCTCGGGCCTGAAGACCTCCGAGACCCTGAACCACCTCCGAGACCCTGAGGGCGAAGAAGCAAACGTTCAGCTTCCCCCTCTAGACCTGGACCAGGATCCCGTTCCCGGACCTTCCAGTCGCTACAGTTTGCGTCCCCGCAGGCGGCGCACGTAGCTGCCACTATCTCCATCGCTAGAACCTAGTGCTTGTGATTTAGGGTTTTGTTCGTGTGGCTACTATTTTTAGCTTCCCACGACATATGCACGAGGGCCTTGCCAGACCCTCGCCGTTAGGTGTTTCCACCTGACGGTGTCTCTGTTTTTCAATTTTTTCAGTGATGGCTCCGAAACAAGGCGCACAGAAGGTTGCGGCCGGCCCAGCTCGTCAGCACCAGGCGGCCCCGACAGGACGTCGTAACCGTCGAGACCTAAGACCTTCCACACCACCGAGGTCTTCGTCAGTTGCCACCTGGACGGTGGTGGCGTACAACCGTCCCGTCTTTTGGGCATCCAGGGCCCGCTGGTCCTCCCAGCCCAGGCCACTCCGCGGAAGCGACCCGAGCCAGGTCCCTCCTCCGTTTCGAGGACTCATGCTACAAGACAGGCACCCCGCCGACCCGCCGATTGCCCTCACCGAGGATGAGAAACGTCTACTCTGCCCCGTCTGCGGAGTGCCTGAACTTCATCGTGCTACCCACCGCCGTGGTCCCCTCCATCGAGCCAAGATCGACGCACTGAGAGAAGGCAGGAGGACTGTCTCAGACGTAGCAGCGGCAGTGGCTGTCCTCCAGCGGCACCGCCCGGACCTGCTCCAGAGACAGGAAGGAGTCCCGGCGATCCCCGACGACGTTGTACTGGACATGCCCGATGTGTGAGGGCTGTGTTTACTTGGACTTTGGAGGGGGGGAGTATCGCGACCTATGTCGATAACAAGCGCGTCGGTCACGAGTACGCCCATCAGGAAGGGGGCGCTGATTGTGTGCTTCGATATGATATAAGCGGGTGGGAAGTTGAGGCTGGGGTTACTCTGGGAGTATCGACCGTATCTGTTGTCAGAGGTATGGAATAAACCTTGTTTGTTGTTTGAACCCTTTTCGTTTGCTGTGTCTTCCTTGGCGACGGAACGGACGGACTGACGCCCCGAGGTTGTGGAAACACCGGGTTTCCACAACATATACCAGGACACATGGCTACACGAGTTCGACAGGAAGGCGCACACTGTCAACAACCACCTCATCCACATGCGTCAGGTACACACGAACGTTATGGTTATCACACACGCAGCTTTCGAATACCACGCTGAAGCACATCTCGCTCGGGACGGCATCCACCCAAACCACGCAGGCGTACGAGCTATGGCACACAACATCAAACACCTAATGGTCCATAGATGCCGTCCTGCACTTACAAACGCTCAAACACAACACCCTCAACCAGCTTACACTTTAAGTGCCAGCACCGCAAACACGCCAGAACACACGATGGCATCAAAGGGGACCACAACGACCACTGCACCCACGCATACACACGCGGCAAACGACAACACCCCAAACACAACCCGCACACACACAAAGTTCACGCAAACTGTGACACGGAAAACCACAAGCACGCAAACACAGACAGATGACATCGAGGAACACAGCGAGTCTCCACAGCCACTGACCCCACAGCCACCGACCCCACAGACACGACGCACCTGCACATCACGCAGAAAACACCGTTGACTATCTAATCACCAGCCTACCATGCAGTCAACGAACTTTCTACGAATGCGAAAACTCATGGAGAAACGTAGCCGATACCTACATCATCTACGGATCTACACCCACCACCTGGCTCACAACACAGTACCTAAAAGCCTCACCCCTAAAACAGTTCCTGCATTAGGAAAACTGACACCTGAACTAGAGCTAGAGTGGGCATCAGCCCTTAACAACACAGCCCGTACGTTTCTAGAAATATTAAAGAAACAGTGCCACGCGCAACTCGCTACGATCCAGGCCCATATGAACAATATCAGTCTCACCGACGCGGAGGCAAACACTCTCGAACTACACATTCAACAACTCAACCGCGAGCTAACTAACAAGGAACACTCAAAACTCGGAAAACCTAATTCCAACAACGACACGTATACCGGACCCACTAACACGATACACGCAGCAGCCGAACAAATAATTTCCAGCACCACAACCACAACTCTCCGCAACATCGCTGAGCCACCCCGAGAAAACGCTGACGCAAGCACCGTAATAGATATATCACGCTCACTAACCAGCGATGAACTACAAGTCCTCTCTAGGGGGTTAACATTCTGCCCTCACTCAATTCTGTTAACGAATACGAAATCCACAAAGACATATCAGATTTTGCGAGACGGCTACGCCTTAGAGAATTCTTCGCTCATACAACACAAGAAAACAATAACGACCTCTGACTACCATCAACCTGGACACCAAATCATGGCCGAGAACCCGCATTAGACCTGTACATTAAACAAGTAAGCAACGACATCCTTCGCGGTATTTCCCAAAGCTCGCGTGGTCACAACCTCACTAAAACACAGCGTGACATCATCAAAGCGCCAGCTGACAGAGATGGTATCATTATCAAGCCCGCAGATAAGGGTGGGAGTATCGTCATCTGGCCCACAGATAAATATATTTCTGAAGCTCATAGGCAACTCAACAATACGCAACACTACCTCAAACTGGACCATGACCCAACAAAGGAGTACACGGCGCTAATAACCCATACCATACAGGACCTCCACGAACGAAAGCTCATCACACGTGATGACCTCAGATATCTCACCCCATCAAACACAGGCGCAGGTCGTTTCTATTTACTGCCAAAATCCACAAGGTACACGCCAACGAGCTCTATACGGCTGACATCCCCGGCAGGCCAATTGTATCTAATAACAACACACCAACAAAAAGACTCTCGAAATTCCTGGACCACTATTTAAACCATATTCCGACAACACTGCCATCGCATGTACAAGACACACCCCACCTCCTCAGAATAATCAGAGATATAAACAACACTCGTACATTTGGTAGGGACACAATACTAGCCACGCTGGATGTGACATCACTGTATACTAACATTCCACACAACGACGGAATCACAGCCCTCTGCAATACCCTTTCTACAACAAACACCAGAAAAGACACGGAAACCATACTCGCTCTAATGGACTTGGTCCTTAAACTGAACTACTTCGAGTTCAATGGCGAACACTACCTACAAGTACACGGTACAAGTATGGGCACACCTGTTGCACCCACATACGCAAATATCTTCATGGGGTTCTTAGAAAAAAAAAGTTCTCAGCGCCCTCTCATTAAAACCCACGGTGTACCTTCGATACATCGATGATATACTGATAATATGGGAACACGGGGAACATGAATTTCAAAAGCTCATAGATCTACTGAACACCGCGCATAGCAACATAAAGTTCACATCACAACAGTCAACTCACTTAATTAACTTCCTCGACACCACAATATCACTAGACAACGGCAACCTCATCACAACCCTGTACAAAAAGCCAACTGACAAACAACAATACCTTCACTTCAAGAGTCACCACCCGCGTCACTGTAAGGTTGGAATTCCTAATGGGCAGAGTGTAAGACTACGCAGAATTTGTTCAAACGACACAGATTACGCTGAGAAGCTTGACGAAGTCTGCAGTACACTTGCCCAAAGGGACTATCCAGACTCCCTCCTAACCGAGTTCCGTCGCAAGGCACTCACACTCGATCGAGACGAGGTTCTGGAAAACGGAAAAAATCCTGACGCGTGCCAAATAAGCTTCATCACAAGATATTCCAACGCGCTTCCAAACATCAAAGCCATTCTACAGAAGCACGAGCCCCTCCTCCAAAGCAGTGACAGACTTTACA
This sequence comes from Ornithodoros turicata, assembly GCF_037126465.1. Taxonomy (NCBI): domain Eukaryota; kingdom Metazoa; phylum Arthropoda; class Arachnida; order Ixodida; family Argasidae; genus Ornithodoros; species Ornithodoros turicata. The sequence continues at coordinate 229,467,920 of NC_088201.1, forward strand.
ATATATTCACAAATCCCATACAGGTGACATACCGACGCGCAAAAAACCTGGCAGACTCCTTGGTCAATGCCAAAATCAGCAAAACAAGCACCCCGTACACGGGAACACGACCCTGCAACCTCCCGCGCTGCAAAACATGCAAGCACGTTCAACACGCTAACTCCATCAAATTACACTGCGAGAAATTACACCCACCCCGTTAACCACGCATTCACATGCACAAGCTCCAATGTCATATACTGCATTGAATGCGGCGACTGCTCTATGCAATACATTGGTGAAACCGGCCAACAAATGAACAACCGCCTTACCGGACACTGAACCGACACGTCCAACAAACTCCCCAAAGCAGTCGCCGCACACTTTAACGTTCCTGGTCACAATTTTGACAACATTAAACTATATATTCTAGAAACCGGGTTTAGATCCACACGGGACAGACGTGATAGGGAGTCTTATCTCATATACAAGTTCAACGCTCTTCACCCGTCCTGTATCAACAAATCACAAGGCACCCTAGAAACACTTCACAAATAAAATATGCTTTTCCCTTCTACCTCCGTTATCATCTGTTATGTTCTGCATGGCCACTGCTTTCTACTTTCTTTATTGCATGCCACAACTTTGCATTTCAAATATTAAAAAAAAAAGAAAACTTTGCTGGTTCTGGAATTTTCCCCACGTAACCACTAACCTCCTTATCTTTCGCCATGCTTGCCAATTCTTGCCTGTTGTCCCGTTTCGTCCACGTGCTCGTGAACCTTCCATTTTTCTGTAACCGGTCTGTAGCCTAGATCACTACGTTCACATAATCCCCTCCACACTCTAACAAAGCAGCCATTCACTCCGGCCGTAGAAGCCCGTACGGAACCTTTCTTCCCTCCGGGCTGTTGACCCACAATTCGCATGAACCTTTAAACACGTCACCCCTAACCCTTTAAATACCATGCCAATGATGAGGACGGTGCCCAGAAGAAGAACAGTCTCTGTTCGAAATATCGGCGGCTTCTGTCCTGAGGCAACTCCCTTCCTTGTCTTTCCAAGTGCGGTAGAAAAGGACCGATTATAATCACGTTCAAAGAGAGAGAATGCTTCCTTTCAGCGTCTCCTGCCTTTAAGGGCACCTCCCTTTCGGTGTCGCAGTACTATGCATCTCATGTACACCTTGCAAGACGCAAACTGCTTGACTACGCACACTCTTTCAACTTTCTTCCTAAACTGCATTTCGACAGGCTGCACGTTGGCAATCCATGCCACCTATATGATGCCTGTAAAGGTTCTGCAACTGAAACTCAGATGTGGCTGGAAGCATTGTTCACGCAGTGTATCCAGTGACCCTGCTGTCTTGTACATACACACATCCGAAGTATTAATCTTAAGCGTGATGACAACTGCCCCAAGCATGAAACGTGTACCTTTGAAGTCTTAGCTGTGGCAGAGAAATTGTTAACCAGTTCTGTCAGTGAAAATGAAATGTTTTTATCGTAATGACATTGCATTATTTCGATGAGATAGACTATCTCGCAGGGGTGAGGGCCTGTTTTTTTTTTGTTTTATTTGACTTTTTTTTGCAGCAAAACGGAATCCAGGTGCGAATGTACTGACTGTGCCATGATAGGCCAGCCTGAGCTTATCCACCAGCTAGCCTGCATTTACGGCATTCCGTTACTGACTGTGCCTAATTTTACACTGGAGATTATCCGGGTATCTGTGAGGGCCACTTTCTTTCTCTGATCTGTGTCTGCTAGCGCCCACCAAGCATGAGCTCCTTCATCCCACAAATTCTATGATGCCATCAACTTTGACCTTGTAATCACCCAAATCATGGATTAATTATTCTTGGTGATTTCAACTACCCCAATTGTGACTGGTCTGTCCTTACCTCTTCATCTTCTGAGGAGCAGCATTTCAACGATGTTTGCTTGGATTTCAATCTGTCCCAAGTGTGTTGGCTTCACTTATGCCGTCATCGGTGCCACAGAAAACACTCTCAACCTCATCTTGACATTCGACCCCTCACTATTATGAAATATTCTCTCAATGGTCGAGCCGCGTCACTTACTCTCGGCAGCACTTTGCCGAATTAGCATCACCCTGAGGTGCGGCAGCCCATCCAGAGGGTGACTCTCTGTCTCACACCAGTTCAAAAAGCGTGCTGAACTTCACCACGGAGGGGACGCGAGCCCAGAATGCGGCAGCACTCATACTTCCTCCGTTTCCACAGTTTCCCGTCCGATGCCCAACAACGCAGCGTAGGTTAAGGGTTTAGGTTAATAGGGCGTAGGTTAAGAGGCACAAAACGTCAGAAGCAAGAACGCGGCACGGAAGGTGAAAATTATATGTTATTATATTATATTATATAAAATTATATTACCCCTTCCTGGCCTAGTCCCGCATTTCGCGAAACCAGTTCCGTAACTTCACGCGTATAAGCTGCACCGCAGATAAGCCGCAGGACCTGTTTTTATGAACGTTTCGAAAATTTTCGGGCAGATAAGCCGCGGGCAATACGACGCGACTGATTTGTGGTCATAAACCCTGTGGTCTATCACTCCGGGGTCGGCATGGTGTACAACAAAGGGGGTCAGTTCTTGTGCTCTAGCAATATTGGATTGTGCCCTTATCGTTTTTGTGTGTGTGTGTGTGTGTGTGTGTGTGTGTGGATCGACGGGCCAGTGGCCTTCCCGAAGACATAAATCACTCTCACCACTTTCGTTAAATCTGCTTGGAGGCATGTACCGGGAAAGTCAGTCTACTGGAAGTTGGACGCGCCCCTGTTACGCATTGTTCGTGCATTGGTAGGGCGTTGCTGTTCCAGAGACACTCGACCCTTTCATTAAAACCTACGTATGGGGACAATACCGGGGAAAAATAGTCATGAGATAAGCCAATACCGGTGCGTGGATAAGCCTTTGTGCTCTTTCAGTCTCTCACACTGGGGGTGAAGCCGCTTCTTCGAAGATGCGCAATGAACAAAGTAAAGAAAAAAATTGTGTTCATTCACGAATGTTTTGCGAACAATCTATCGAACGGATTTTTGTTCTGAAAACGGCTTTGGTATCTGGTGACCGAAGAGATCAGATGTTCTCCTTGAAGCAACCTTGCAGCTTTTATAATTAAAAAGTTGATTATTATAGAAAGTTAATTAAGATATTGCCTTAGGAGTCTGCTAATGCCCTCCTAGGGCCCTTGAGCTTGTGCTATATTGCAATTCATTGCATCTCGGAAAAAGTGATAAATATATATTTTTTAAAGATGGTCACATTTAGCTGGGACACCCTGTATGTAGGATGTCAAAAGCTCTCCACACTATAGACCCAGAGAAAGTGTTTTAAGAGAGGGTTTCGTCGCCAACTCGCTACCCAGCCCAATGGCTGTCAGATTATCAATAGTCGCCTGTTCGATCTTGAACACTTCGAACGATGATGTCCGGCGCACCAGGTATTATTTTCATGGTGGCTGTAGCTACTGGTGTGCTAAATGTACAATCGCCAACGACCGAAGTAAATAAAGGAAATGCAGTGATAACCGGCACCATGTTCGGGTAGTCTTCTCCGTAATAACGTGTATGCTGCAAGATGAACCCAGGCACATCCGATCGTGCTGCCTCAAAATCCTGTCCAGGCTGTAGAAATTTAACCCCCCGCCAAAAAAAACAGGTGTATTTTATGGTGTAGTGTACACGTCTGAGCCTTAAGAATGTTTCCAGTACCTTCAGATTTCATATTTATTCGACAAAAACAATATTTTACAAGAGGTTACAACATACATATAGGGGTCCCGTAGCTATCCACTATAGTGTGTGACCACGGATGATTACAAATATTGACACGAGACAAGTCAGTTAACAATTAGAATAACAAAAACAATAAAGATTTACAATCAACACGGATAACAATAAACTAGAAAACAGCTAATGCATTTCTTGACCAAAATTTATGTGAAAACATTACGTGTTATGAATGAAATGATTCAGCATTGCTCTAAAGGAAGGAAATGTAGCTGTATTTCTTGTGTTTTCCTTAGCACTGCCTATCGTAATACGAGTGTCGTCGGTGGAGGAGAGGGTCAGTACCCCTGCACCCGTCTCGGAGAGACAAAGGTTGCAGCACGAAATCACTTTGTTATAGATGAGCAGTTTCTCCACCAGTATGTGCTCTCCTCCCGCCGCTGCACCATGGCTGCAACATTTCCTGGAATCTCACTCGTTGTTCAGTGCCAGCAGCTCTTCCATGCTCTCACCTAGTATCTGCCTATCTCACCTAGTATCGCCGAAGTAGGCCTCAGTTCGTGAGCTGGGAAGAAGAGAAATTTAATATTTTACAGAAGCATCGTAACAGAACCTACTATTGGCGAATTCAGGTGGGCATTTCGTAGCAGCAACTTCTTTTTTTTTTTTTTTGCCAGATCTCGAGAAGTCATATTCGCTTGGTCAAAATGAAGCAATGTCGCATGTTTGCGTGGCGCTTTCCTAGCGCTCGGAATTCGCTAGCCAGCACCTTTTTTTGCCCGGTCTCACATCGATCGAGCAGCAGACTGCTCAACTGTATATCCGGTGTCGTCACGTCCGCACTGCAACGGTGGCGAGGGCCTTCATTGGCCCGCATGCTGAAATCATGTGGTTTAGCAGACGACAGAACTCGAAGATGGGCGACCGCGACGCCCCTAGCGTGGCCCAAGTGCCTAAAAGCGCTAGATTCCTAGCAATCACGTTCGGGTGGCAACGGTCACGCGATCCAGCTCGGTCGCCGACCTAGCAATTTCCGGGCACTCGGCCGTGTCGCTACGAAATGACTACCCGAATTCGCGATATGTGTATGTCGCACGAGCACTGTTCGATGGTCAGTAGAATTAAAGGCCACGGGACTTCAGCTTTGACTGAGGATTAACGCGGCCCTCTTATGAACCATCTCAGGGTGTTGTCGCAAACCAAGGTCAAGGTTTTGACACTATGTTTCGTGAGTATACCCTCCGCAAGTGCGCGAGCTCAATACGCGTGATGTCGCTGTGCCGTTTTTGGAGCGCTTCTCAGTGGTCATGTGCGCGGTCCATACAGGTAAGCAAAGGGGCATTCGGTGCATAGAGTGCCTCCACGAGAGTTAAAACTGCTCTGATTTCTGAACCGGAAGTTCCGCTTTTTCGTTTCAGATATCAGTGCTGAAATTTGATGTATTCGACTCTTGCTTAGCTTCCTGTGAGCATCCTATATACGAACATCCCTCCCATTGTGTGCAGATTACGCTCTCACGGTGTAGACAAAGCTCAGGGGCGAGCAGCGAGTGTCCTCACACAACCGGCAAATGTTGCCACATGGGAGCTGCAGCTCTCAGCTACCATGAGTGACGGATCCGTGCCTCGGCAGGCGTACGAGCTCCCAAGTTACGTTCGGAAGCAACAAGAGACTGATGCCGCGGCAGTGGCACCCAGATGGACAGTCAGGGGGGACACTTGCTGGCAAAGTGCGAGACCCCAGTGTTAATAGGCGTTAGAACTGCTATGGAGCCGCTCAAGACAACACTACAGTGCCATTAAAATGCAAAAAAAAAAACATATGGCTCTCAGATGAAAGTACAGTGAACCCTCGTTAATATGACAAGGCCGTTCCTGCGGATTTTGGTCATAAAGCGCATTGTCATATTAACAAGCGACATCTATGGTGCTCCAGGTAAGCCCCTCATAAAGGAAGCTCTGCCTCATTTATTGAAGACGCAGGTATTGCACGCACAGTGATTAAAGTCATTTTATTAGCGACACAATTTATTATTTGCAACCTTACAATTTATTTACAGTTTGTCGATTAAAGAAATCTGCTAAAAGCATCTGCCTGAAAAGCTGTCAATGTGTATCTTTTCTGGTGACTCAGTTGCACGGGCGATGGCGAATACATACAGCGCGTAGGTCATCCCTCGATCACTGCACTTGGTGGTAAGGAGGACAATTCGATGGAATCGGTGTCGTGACTTTGACATTCACCACGGGTATGTGTTCCAGGGCCCCTGGACTTTTGTGTGAGGAGGATGACTCGGTCTGTGGTGGACGGTCACAATAACGGGGCAAGAAAACACTTGTTCCCCACAGTTCGTCCACAAAATGTTGGTCATAGTCGGATTATCGAGTTGTCATAATAACGAGAGGCCTTTACAGAGGACCTCCATTGGGAACAAACGGTGCCCCAGAAAACTGGTCATGAAGTGAGGATGTCATACTAACGTTTGTCATATTAACGCGTGTCGACGTTTCAATTCGTCCAATTCAAACAAAATTAGTTCACACAGCACTGACAGTGATGCCTGTCCGTTTCGCAACGCGCATTGTTTTTCCTTGGGATGGCACGCACGTGCACGCGCAGCTTGGACTAAAAATGCCGGTGCACGAGCTGAAGTGTCCTTCACTGCTTAGCGCCCAAACAAGAAATAGTCCGGTATAATTTTGATTGTAGCTTCGTAACGGAATCAAACTTTTGAATTACAACTACAAGTACGAAGTTAACATAGCTTGTAACACAATTTGAAGCCAACTCGTTTTTCCATTTTAGTGCCCCTTTAAACTGTGACTTGCTGTGATCCTCTTCGTTTCCACCACGAAAGCACAAATTTGATGGTGCATCATGTCTCAGCTGTTTGGGTAACCACCATAACACGCAGCATAGCGCAGATGCAGCCAAACACTCCCTTAGCAGCAGAATGCAGTTTGTACCAGCCAGCAGCAGCAACGCTACCGTCGTCGCTACAGCTACTATTTAACGCCGTGTACACAATTAATATATTGAATGTACTATCGCGTGCCGGGAACGTACGCATGAGAACGGTGTGGTAATGTCAATCAAATCAAAAATGTTAAATGATTTTCTAAAGAAACGCTATTGTATTGACTCTATAGACACATTCAATACTCTATAGAGAGTCTATAGAAATTCTTATAAGATCCTGATGTGTCCTTACCGATTCCTTATGGAACAGTGGCCACCGTAATTCCGTAGAAACTCCAATGAGCTATTTATGAGAGTGTTCTATCGCTTTTCTTTAGAATTCCTTTTGAGGTGTGTCGTGGGCTCTTAGCACCATAAAAGTTTCATGCAAACATATAGGAGGCATATGAGGAGCAAGCTTTTTATTTATACTGCAATGACTCATCTTCAGTTGAGTATCTGATGCAAAAGAGTATCTTCCACGTGTCTCCCCTGAAAAGACACAGTGAAAAAGAAAATGACAGAGATTCCAACCTACATTCACAACTATTAGCTCAGTCTCGTCATGACATTCAAGACATGATAGACATCTGCCCTTAGTGTTACAGGAAACTGAAATACAAAAAAGTGAGCTGCATACTGCACGCAATACAGGGTGTTCAAAATTAAGCTTTCACGAGCGCTACGCAAACACAGCGATGACAGGAAACCGGATGATAACTTTACACTACTTGTGTAAGAAACAGGTGCTGCTAATTATGTAGCACCAGTTTCTTACTCAAGGAACAGAAAAAATAACACCAGTTTTCTTTTGTTCGCATATTTGTAAAGTGCTAGTGAAAGCTTAATTTTGAACACCCTGTATACAATAGACACACAAACATGGATAACACAAAAGATGCAAAAAAAAAACTGGATTATTTTCCTCTGGTTACAGCAGTTTACCTAAAAGTTACGATGAGCGCATTGATGCAGTGTTTGCAGGTGGATTCCACGTCCAGGCAGATCACAAGATGTGAAATTAAAAATCATCAGTATTTTTCATTCAAGCTTCTTCGGCAAATCCGTGATAGCAATTAGGGAGGCAGTCTTTTGGTTAAATTTTCTTATTTTTTTCCTGAAATTCTGCTACTATTTTACTTCACCAGTCGAACACGTACACAAGTGATGGGAGTACCACAACCGCATACATCAGATGGTCTTGTGTTGTGATGAAATTTGCCAAAATTTGAAGTGACTGGTGGGTCGAGCTGATTGCAGTTAGCCTCCCCATGGCATAGCTACGCATCTGGCCAGCAGAGCAACACCGGAGCCAGCAGAGCAACATTTACCGCAGCCAGATGTCACAACAATCTAGTGCAAATTGTAGTTGAGCATTTGGTGCTCGAACAGAAATGGCAGTGTTGTACCTGTACTTCTTCCACAGATTTGCCTTGCGTTCAGCAATGTAAAAGAAAAATCTGACCATAAATTATTCATGTCACATGGTCCTTTCAACAAGAATTGTCTCACATTCTGATGAGGTCAGTACCGCCCAAAAACCTCCAATTTAATTAAATAAGTAGTTAAGTAAATTTAATTAATGCATTTCAATGAAGTAGCCATCTGGTAGTTCTATACTACCTCAAGCAAAGTATTTGTTTACACGTAGATCAGACCTGCAAAAACAGCATTCGTGGTATCGCATAAAATTAAACACCCTGTTTGTAACCAACCTCCTCTTGCGGAGCAGTTCTGATGTATGCAGGGTTCTGAACTATACAACAGATTGACCGAAGTCACATTCTCAGTACATGACCTTAGTACATGATTATCACGTATGCGGGTAGTCATGAATTTCTGCACCCACCCAATGCGCTGTGCACCAGTTTCATCAGAATTTTCTTCAACAGAGAAATACAGTATACGCATATCGCCATAACTAGGTTACAAAACTGCAACCCCATATCTGAGAACTTCTATAATACCTATACATATAGAGATCAGCTCATGAATCAGTGTGTTAATGGGTGTAATGTACCTTTTCACACGAAAAGAAACTTCCTTCCCTGTTGCTGGACTTTCGGCAGGAGAGCTCCGCAATGTGTTCACAATCCTGCCAGCACCTGTGAGAAAAACTCAAAATCGCTACTGTATATGTTGCTACAGTTGTCTGCTCCATCCACAACACATAGCGACTGTGTTCTGCGAGGTGTCCCGCTGACACCTATGCTCCTGGTTTTCCTTTTTCTGCAGACACGCTGCATATCGAAGCGAAAAAGCAACACAAATGGTTCATAGAGAAAAACGTGTAAGGTGGCAGAGTTAAAAGGCAGATCTCATTGCGCCAGTTTGAGAGCATATACGACTAAGGACGAAGCTAGCCTGTGTGACCATTATGAGCCGACACCTACTAATTAATACACCATACCTCGTTAAACCCTAAAATTTCGCACTCACCTGGCTAGCTCCTGTTCAGTGCACCTCGTCCTGTTCTCCCGAATAGTGTCACAGGATTTCCTTGGTTGATGTCAACGTAGACGCGCACCCACACACCAACGAAAAGTCGCGGCCTGCGCTGCAACGTGTGTCCTCTTCTTTTCGACCTGGTACTGCTTGCCCGCGTGTTACGGCTCGCCGCAGTCGCCCCAACGTATTCGCCGTCTTCAGCGCTCTAACACTGGGAAGAGATTATTTGTTCTTGGAGCGCCCACACCGATGTCGGCAATACACGAAATTAATACACCCGGGGGTACCCGGGTTCGAATCCCGGTGCCGGCTGTGCTCTCTGGGGTTTTTCCTGGGTTTTCCTCAGATGTTTTCAGACATATGTCGGCACGGTTCCCTTAGAAGTCGGCCCAGGACGCACATTCCCCCAGCGCGTCAGTCGTGACGATGCCCACCCATGTGAGGCAGACAAAGGCGAGCCCTTTCACCATCACCATTACCACCACCACCAAATTAATATAAGTTCACCGAAATTTGGTCCGCAAGCGTAGGTGCTTCTTCGATCCAGTACACAACGAGGACGCGGCAGCGCTGGCTTTCGATGCCGTCTTGATTGCCTGGATTCTGTGAAAAGCCTGGCTCCTATTCTGGGTGGTCGTGGATTTTCGTTCGCGTCAAGTGAAATAAATAACAAACTGCGGAAGCGTTGGCTGTTTATGTTACACAAACTGAACCTCCCCACTCTCCAAAGTCAAAATAAAGTTGTTGTTGTTTGTTACACAAACTGGTTTATTTTTCAGGATAGGTATTTTGAAAGCTCAAATATGCAGTCTGCTGTAGCTGTACAGAACACGAACATGATATGAACATTGTTTCTGAAGTTCGAGTGATATGCCGAAGCAACATTGATTTCACTGATAGCTGATGTCTCACGTGGAAGATTTCATAGTAGAACAACAATATATTGGCTGCACGGGCACACACATTCAGAGATCCGGCATGACAGAGAACATGTCCATATCCCTTTTCTGCTTGTGTAGGCGTCTGGTTGACCCGTCACAAAGGAACTTCTGCAGCTCCTATGCCGAAAGATGATGCTCCAACCACTCGGAGTGGCTCATCCATTCTACTGTACCCATGCAGATGCCTTTCTGAAGCAGATATGAGTTGAGTGCTCATACCTGAACAAGAAAGATAGGAACCATAAACGTAAAAACCAAAAAACCACAGGTGTGGTGCGATGCTATGCTAAGCGGCAGAATAAAATAGGAGCTGACTTGCCTGTTGTCCGCGTCCGGGGGGAGGAACGAGTCTGTACGGTTCGCTTGGATAACCCATGTGAACACCTCGAAGCGCTCCTATTGCACGCCCAGTAGATGGCGCTCTACGGATTTCTCGGCGCGTTGCGTCATTGGAAGTACCAGGTGGCGTTCCGCGTTTGGTGCGCAATACGAATTCCAGTTGCTGTTTTCTGAAGTCGGCTCGTGCGCATTTTTGTTTGCTCGATATTTGAACGCCCACTGTCTTCTCGAAGGAATGGCATGCCAGCGGGAAAAAGTGTACTTGCGGGACAAACCAGCAGCCCTAATGCCTGCTCACCGATAAGCTACCCGCAAGCCCTGAAGCACAGAGCGCAGCTGAAATTGCGCCAGGACCGCTAGCTGAAGTTTTCGCCAGTTAATTCGAAGGTTTCACCTGCGTGTCCCGGCAGAGCCAAGGCACGCGCGACAGCGCTACCCAGGCAACGCATGGGGCGCTAGTATACGTCTAAAAGATGTCTAAATGTAGACTTTGGGAATGCCTATTACACGTCTAACAAACTAGCTCTATTGCGCCGTATCCGTCTCCTAGCCTTCCCCTAGCCCAGATAACGTTACGCTAAAATACAGCTAGTAACAGGATAATTGTAGTTGAGATTTAGACAACAACAACAACTTTATTTTCGGCCTTGGAGAGTGGGGAGTTTCATCGCAACAGGCGATACTCTACCCCAGTGCTTGGTGGAATGGGGGGAATAAAATAACGAGCCCCTTTACAATAACGATCGAAGTCCGATGGTGTCCAGAAATGTCAGAAGAGCTTTGAGCGCAGAGCGTTGCTGGGCTGGATTGGGCCAGGGACCAAGCAATTTCGGTAGGGAGAAAGGGCGAGAGTCCAGCTGACGAAGAGACTCGGAGAGTGTGATTCGGGAAGGTTCGTAGTGAGGGCAATGAAGAAGAATGTGCTCCAGATCCTCAAGAGCACCACAGTGGCAACAGGTGGGAGAATCAATTTGTCTCAAGCGGTAACGCCACTGAGCTGTAAAGGCCACATCGAGGCGCATGCGGTGGATTAATGCAGCATCCTGACGAGATGTGTTTCGTGGCATGCGGAAAGCGAGCATGGGATCAACTCTGTTCAACATAGAGGGGGGAAGAATGTCGGTTGTCCGTTGGCGGGAAGCCAGGGGTGTCACTAGACGTCGCAGAATTGAACGGCGGTCTCCTCTGAGCAGAACAATACGGGTCCGGTTCCGAGACGAGAGTGCTGCTTCTGCGGCGCTGTCGGCCTGCTCGTTCCCCACGACACCACAATGGGCTGGAACCCACTGGAGAACGAGCCTGTGGCCTGCGGCGTAGATAGTGTGGTAAGCCATTAACACGTCGGTGACTAGGGGTGCGGATGGGCCTCGTATGCCGGAAGTTTCAATTGCTTGAAGTGCAGATTTGGAGTCTGTAAAGGCTGCCCATTCCCGGGGTGGAAAATCAGCGATGTGTTGTAGAAAGAAAAGGATGGCATAGAGTTCCGCAGCTGTGGAGGAGGTTGGATGTGAAAGGCGTCTTCCGTGCACGACGCCTTCGGATGGAATGACGAAGGCTGAGGCGGACTTGTTGTTTCGGGATGCGCCATCAGTATATGCTGCCGTAAACGTAGAAAACTTCTCGTCTACCAGAGCATGAAAATGGGCTCGGAGGACTTGAGGGGGGACCTGATCTCTTCTTTGCAGAAGGTTTGGGAGGCGTACAAACGTGGGCGGTACCGGGAGAGACCAGGGGGCTTCCGGCGGTATAGTGTCCTTAGTTATGAAGCCAGTGAGAGTCTGGCGTGTCCTCTGCGCTACTCGATAGAAGTCGCTTCCAGGGCGGTATCGAATTTTCCTGAGTAGCGGGTGGCGGGGAATGTGAGCACGCAAACGGAGGTAGTGCCGAGCCGTTTCCCGTTCACGGAGAACTTCAAGCGGGAGCTCACCAGCTTCAGCCAGTACTTGTCGTGTTTCAGCCATTCGTGGAACTCCGAGGCATCGACGAAGGCTTCGAGCAAACAGGGACCGAAGCGTATTTAATGAAGTTGTTGATATCCTGTGCAGAATAGGAAGGCTGTAAAGCACAGTTGCCCTCACCAATGCCGCGTGAACCGCGAGCAGGGAACGCTGATCACAGCCCCATCCTGGGCCAGAAAGATGTTGGATTGCGGGGAGCCATCGCTGCACTTTAGTTTCAAGGTGTTTAATGTGCCGAGCCCAGCGCAAGTCCGAGTCGATTACCACGCCAAGGAAGCGGTGAAAGCGTACTGGTTCTAGCTTCTTTGAGCCAAGCCAAAGTGGGAAATTGGCCATAGCTTTACGCGTGAAAGGGAGCTCGACACACTTTTCGGGTGAAAGGTCCATCCCGAGGTGCGTCAGGTACGTATGGATATTGTTTAAAGCGAGCTGCAGGCGGCGCTGGAGAGCCGGGCGTGATTTTCCTACTCCAAAGGGCGACGTCATCTGCATACACGGAGAACGACACTTTGCGAGGAATTACTGATTGTAGGCCGGCCATCACCACGTTAAACAGTGTCGGGCTGAGAATGCTTCCTTGGGGGACTCCTTGGGGAACAGGATGCTGAGGGCTTTGGCCTTGGGACGTACGGACAGCGACAGTTCGGTCCGTAAGGAAGTCTTGGAGCCAGATGAAGAGCCGACCGGATACTCCAAACGAGCGCAAGGCATGCAGCACACAAATGTGCGAGACGGTATCATAGGCGCGCTTGATGTCGAGGAAGACCGATCGGACGATCCGTCGATGGGCTCGAGCATGTTGAACTGTAGAGACTAGGTCGAGAACTGGATCCATGGAGCTTCGGTGGCGACGAAATCCAGCCATTTCGTGAGGGAACGCACGTCGTTTTTCGAGCCACCAGTCGAGGCGATGCAGAACCATTCTCTCCATCAGTTTCCCCATACAGCTTGTCAGGCTCACCGGGCGAAAGGAGGATAGGGCATTTGGGGGCTTGCCTGGTTTCAGGATGGGAACAACCAAGGCCTCCTTCCATGTATGTGGTAAAGATCCTTGTTGCCAAGACGTGTTATAGACATGAAGGAGAGCTTGGAGTGACCGCTCGTCAAGGTTTCGTAGGGCGGCATAGGTGATTTTATCGGGCCCAGGGGACGAGCTGGCGTTCACAAGCTTCAACGCTGCCTTTAGCTCGATTAGTGTGAAGTCGCGGTCCATAACTTCCGGGGGACGGGGCCAGTCGTGGTGAAGTTCAGCCGTCAAACTGTGGACAAAACTGCGGTGTAGGGGCGTTGTCGAGGCAGCCGCCGGAGTCGTTAGTACCACACAGAAGTCCGTCGCAAGCGTGTTCTCGTCTACACGCTGAACGAGAGCCAAGGCCGCGAGAGGATTCTTTTGAGGGGGCGCCTCCTTCAGAGAACGGATTGTCCGCCAGATCTTCGTGGCCGGATCGAACGGTGAAAGGTGGTGGCAAAACTTACGCCAACGCTTCCTGTCCTCGTTTTTAAGTTCTCGTGTTACTTTAGCTTTCATCCGGCGGTATTCCACAATGTCCGTAAGTTGCCCTGTCCGACGAGCCGTTCTTTCTGCTCGGCGACGTAATGCTCTAAGGTGATTAATAGCGGGGGAATGGCCGATATGGCCTGTTACCCTTTTAGACGTGACCACCGCGTCCTGAATACCGCGGGTAATTGCTTGAGAGAGAGCTTCTGGGGACATACCGGTGTGCACAGATGTTCTGAGGCCCTCACGAAAACGTCTCCAGTTTGTGAAAGAAATCAGTCCAGCAGTGGCTGAGAGGGGCAGTCTGTCGTGCGAAATATATAGAGGAAAATGATCGCTGCCTCTAGTGTCGACGTCCGTAGCGCACGACAAGTGGCGAATCATGTCGGTTGAGGACCACGAGAGGTCCAATACATCAAGTGACAGTGGGGATCGCATGTAAGTGGGCTCGCGGTTGTTCAGCAGGCACATGTTATTATTCTCCATTGCCTCTAACAACCTCCTTCCCTTACTGTCCGTCCTTCGGCTTCCCCAGGCCGAGTGATGTGCATTGAAGTCCCCTAGCACAAGCGCCGGGGCTTCCAGAGAACCAAGTAAGCGTTCAAGGTCACTCCACGGGACCTGTACCGCGGGACGGATATAGATACTGACGACCGTTAACAGCATGGGGCCAAGGCGGATCCTGCATGTGACGTAATCATAAGAGCGATGACAAACTGAGCCGATGGGTGCAGCAACGAGGTCATTGCGAACGTATAGCGCTGCTCTACTCTCAGGGGAATGATGAGAGCGATAGATTGTGTATCCACTAACACGATGTGTACAATCCATGCCGTGTTCGCATATAGCTATGAAAGGGAACTTGTACTGTTGGAGATGTAATTTAAAATCTGGGAGCTTGTTACGCAGGCTTCGAGGATTCCACTGCATGGCCAGGGCTTTTTTATACAATTCCGTCATGCTGATGCGAAGATAATGCCTCCAGTGCCAGAAGCGCTTGAACCTCGGGCAGTTGCGACGCACCAGGAAAAGCAGAGACAATGGCCTTAAGGGCAGCGAGTACTGCTGAGAAGAGTCCCAGAGGAGGCATATATTGGGGGGCTGATGAGGGTGCTGGTTCCGTCACACTGGCGTAAGTGTTTGTAATCTGTCTTGATGGACGAGGAGGCGGTGCGCTTGTGAGAGGCGTAGCCGCGACTGTGTTCAGCGACCCTCGTTTACCTGGTGCAGATCGAGGGGGTAGTGCAGGAAATTCTTGTGCATTTGTACGAGACGGGAGTGTGGCACTAGCATCCCTAGGAGCATCAGACGGAAGTCGCAGAGTTCGGTCTTGGTGCCTCTTGGTGGCGGCGGTCTTGACAGGACATAAAGAAAATGATGCGGGATGGCTGGATTTGCAGTTAGCACACTTTGGCTCTCTTTTATTGTTGCAGTCTGATCTCCGGTGAGGACCGGCGCAGATGCCACACGGTGTAGAACCTCGGCAATTTCGTGCAATATGGCCAAATCGTTGGCAGTTATAACACTGTATGGGGCCTTCTATATACTCTTGGACTGTGAAGGTCTGAAACCCAAGGGCAATTCGGGGAGGAAGACGGATTGTAGGTTCAAAAGTCAGGATAACGCTCCGTAACGGGGTGAACACATCACTGCCATCTTCTGCTAGGGAATGCCGAACCTGTCGCCGTGCTGATAAAACCCCTGCGTCTTTAAGATAGAGCACGAGGTCGTCGTTCGAATACTCTCTTGGAACATCATATATCTTGCCCATATTTCTGGCGTACGATTGGGGTATGGATGGTATCACCGGAATGCCAGCTAAGCACTTAGCAGACAAAAGGTTGCGGGCGGCTGCTTCGGACCGTACGGAGACGAAGAGAGAACCATCTCGGTGGAAACGGTGGTGCATAACCTGTTGTTGGGTTAGCAGGCGTATCTCACTAGCGACCGCATTAGGATTCACCTTCCAGAAGGAGTAGTCAGTAGTTGCTGGTCGAAACAGTATGGGAATACCGCCGGCTCGGTTCTTCTTGTAGGTGACAGTGGTGAACGGGTCATGAAGTGAAGTGGCAAGGTTGCTATCGTTCATCGCATCTGTCTGCTGAGGAGCTGGCGATGCCGAAGTGTCCATCGTGTTATCGGGAACATTCACGATCTGTGGAATGTTGGGATCACCAGAAGAAGGGCTCCCTACCCGTTGGCGTTTGGCAGGGCTGACGGGGACCTGTTGACCTGTGGTAAGTGTCATAGAGACGTTGGACCTCCCGTCCAGATTACGGCGGGAGGTCCGTGATGGTTCGATTTCTTTTTCAACGGCTCTGAAAAAGCCTAAGGGCGAAAGGCTGTTCCACTTCACAACGACGGTTATCCTCCAGAGGTTTAGACCTTCCTTAGATCCTCCAGAGATTTAGACCTTTTTTAGACCAAACGTCTAAAACGGGAAAGTATTTATATATCCACGGAGCCGTCATACAGACATGTATTAGGCATGATGTCTAAAATAGTACATAATATACCTAAATTTTGACACTAGTGGCCCATGTATTGGTTCCTCCAGGTATATGTCCCTCACGTGCACATGCAGGTTATGTGTCGTTCATGCGCAGTATGTCTATACAATTCAAAAAGACACCATGGATATGTTGGTACAAGATTTATTTCCATTAACATACAGGGTAAACATTCACTAGAGTTGCAAACAGAAGGACAAGTTACCAGACATCGTGAGCACTTCACCTCTTTGCAGAATGACATACCAACAAATTGCAGTAGCTGTTAGCACTGTTACCTGCAAGCAATGCCTCCCTTTTCGGGTCCATGCACTGATCTTGATTGCTCCAAAGACAACAAGTACTTTGCACACGTGTAGGGTGGTAGACGACTGTGGGTACCAGGTAGGAACGTTTTCAAGATACACTGAACATAGAAACAATATAGTATATGATAAAACTATAAACGCCTCTGTGTAAAAATGTTGGATACAGCTTGTTTACTGAAGAAC
This sequence comes from Ornithodoros turicata, assembly GCF_037126465.1. Taxonomy (NCBI): domain Eukaryota; kingdom Metazoa; phylum Arthropoda; class Arachnida; order Ixodida; family Argasidae; genus Ornithodoros; species Ornithodoros turicata. The sequence goes on from NC_088201.1 coordinate 229,484,793, forward strand.
TGACATGTATGCATATTTTTTTATTCAGGCATTATGCAAGTGTAAGGTATTTCCCTATCCATACATGTCGGATCATATTACGCTTATGCAGTACTCATTTGACTCCCTACTGATAATTCGAGGACGAACCCTTTTTCTATTCACTTGCAAACCACCATGGCACAATAAGAGAATGGGTGACGTCAGGTAATCCCATCACACCTTACATGGGGGAAGGGATAGTAGTTCATGCTTTTGCTGCTTTTTTTTTGCTGACTTTGACACAGCATGGATCATGGGCTGAAAGACAATAAACTGAAGTAGTTTGCAGACCTTCGCCTACCTCGATGTAACGCCAGTTACCAATGTTTGAAACAGTGCTAGGCATTCTGGGACTTTCTAAAGTCGAGGTTACTGAAGAGACCGTGACGTGAAACATCCTAGTCTGCAAATCAAAATCAACACGCTAAAAAGGAAATGGTGTTACGGAATCTGAAAAGTAATCATTCTGACAGCTTGCATTTAAATGGCATCAAGTACGTAAATACCATGCTGTTCAAACATTCCAACACTGTAAGTGACATTATCGTCATATTAGCGAACACATAGAGATCCAGCGATATCGAACAACAGCACAGTCAGATCTGAAAAGGTAAAAGGCGTTTTCCTTTACCTGAGATGTGATTGTAGCTGCAACTAAGCTGAAGTGCCAACAAATGACTCACAGGACATGTGTTGTATTCATCACCTCAGTCCATGAGTCTGCAAGAAACCTATAAAAGTAATAAAGACATGAAACAAAGAGATACCCGCTCCAACATGATGTGTGCGGTTTTACACAGCCAGCTGTCAAATGAAAGAACTGCTCAAGGTACGCACAGTTTTAAAACAAACGCAACAACCTTAATAATGTTGCCCCAGGCAAAGTGTTCACTGAAGAAGGATTTTACTGCAACACAGACAGCACTGAAGGTGCTCAAACGATTAAATTTTATTACCACACATTTATTTCAGTCCGTTGTGTCCGTCGCTCACACGCAACCACGTTCTGCAGACAAAGAAAACGATATTCAGCTACTGTGCTCCACAGCTCTACCGCATGTGAACACAAGGAGGAACAAATATGAAAGCGAAGGACAAGAAAGAAAGAAAACTCACCCCTGAAACCGGAAGTCCAGAGAACGAAGGGACGTTGCCTCCCTGGCATCCCTGCTACAACAGGCCTTGTTGTTACTGCATCGTTCATTGCATTGGACAGGATGCAGGAACTGCCTCGTTGACCGAAAGATTGCAAGACAAAATACGCGCGACGCCGGGCAAGACATAAACTTACTAAACATCGAAACACTTCTGTAGCGTGAGCTAGCTCCCAGCAACAAACCGCACGCGAGCGAACACGTTTGAACCAGGGGGCTGGGACTCGCTCAAAAAAGCGTGACCACACGGGAGCTGCCACCCGTTGGTCATGGAAGGTGTTGCCCTCCGTTGGCTGCTTCATTCCGCTAAACTTGACGTGCTCGATTTCCTAAATTCATCACATGCTATCTAAATTCGGCGTACTATGTGCGCGTCTCATACGCATTCGTTAAACAAATAAGCAGTGAATATTTTTCCACTACAACGCTTGGTTGTGTGCTGTCGTTCGTTCGCCACTTTATTATCACGAAACTTGACAGACCATAGCATGGTATGGCGGGCGGTTTCGTTTTTGCCATTTTCGGTTCCTGTTGGTTCGCAGAGCCCCATGAAAATGGCGGTTTACTGTGTGCATTCATCTTTGTAATACTGTTGCCTTCGGAAATACATGCGTACATTCGTTACGATTGTAAACGATTTATTGATTTCGTTCGCAAAGCATACAAACGGCACTTCAACATGCCATAGGCGGTAAACATCTTCATCTGTGTCGCCGGAAAGCAAAGGGTTGGCGGTTTCGCAGGTGATCACATAGATACGACTCACGTTTATTATGACGTTTACCTTGTGATTCCGATAGCACCTCTAAGTTCTGCACGTATCCCGCAGATTCATACGTACTCAACGCAGTTACACGGTTGGCCTCGCTTCCTACGGTGGACGTCGTTCCCTGAATCGGCTCGTTCCCCCGTCTGTCATCCCAAGTGACTTTACACGGTTGGCAACAAACAGAGCAGCTCCGCTGTATAGTTAGGGGGCTGAAATTCGTCCACTAACACTGTCGATGAGGAACGCATTTCTGCGCCCGGGATATCACGCTCGGGGATAGGAGAATCCCATTGACGGAGTACCAAGTACGTTCTCTAGAGTGTTCCTATGTTAACTCTATGGTATGACGACTAGCCGTTGCGCGGTTGTGCTGGCTGCTCCCTCTACTGACGCCGTTTTCAAACTGGCGCGTCGAAGGCTTCGCACCTATTTTCGTCTCACTGCAGCACTCTCGCGCAGTCGTATTTTCTTTTGTCTGCTTTTAACGGTCTTCCATTCGTTCAGACTAGGTTGTTCATGGGGTCAGTGCAAATAAAAACTGAATTTCATCACGTTGAGCCTCACTGTTGCAAGGCACACGGTTTGTAGTCACTCTGTCGTGAAGTCAGCAAAACCGAACTACTTTGATAATTTTTCGCAGAACACAAGGAAACGCCATGTTATTGTTCATGTGAAAATTTGTTGCATAAATTTGTGATGCCAGTCTAAATGTGGTCAACATATGACACGCGTTTAACAGTGCACGTCTACAGCGAAATATCACGGCCACGTCTCGTAGACAACCCCTTTAAGACGTCTAAATAATGGATAGCGTTATGGACTGCTTCTAGTCGTCGAAATTTATCGGTATCCCTAAAGACTCAAGTTATCCCATTTTTAGACTTATACTAGCGCACCAGGTGTTACCTTGGTATATCCTCAGTCGGACGGAATGGTCGAAAGGCTCGTAAGTTGCAGGATGTTGCACTTGAACTTTTCAACCATTCCGTCCGACTGAGGATGTAGCGCTGTCGTGCATGTCTTGGTTATGCCGAGATATTTGTACATTTCGCGGAACACTCGAGCCTCCAGGTTCCGGCCTTCGTCCTGCAACCAGATAACCACAACACACGAACGGGTGCCTCCCTCCTCGCACTCCTTTGTCGTCTGCTACTTTCTGCCTCACCTCTCTTTGTCCCGTGGCACTATTCTAAAGGCGCGTGCGTGGTGGTCAGATCCCTTGTACAGTAGATATAAACCCGACGCCGCTAAACAAATGGGGTTATGGGGTTTGTGAATACGGGCTTAAGAGACTATTTCGTTTCTTGGTCGTCTTCTCCACGATTTTTAATGCACTCGTGAAAAAAAAAGTGAAAAAGACAAAATACAAAGATGACTGTGAACGTGACTGTGACGGTTGCGTGCAAATGAGATGTTCTTTCTCAGCGTAGAATATGTGCACACGGTCACGTCCGGAATATTTTCTTGCGTCACAATACGCATGACGTGTGTCATCATAGTCTCGAAATCGGTCTCGTCATAGTTTGTCTTGAGGACTTCACAGAGCGTCCGAATGAAGATTGATCCATCGACCGAATCTATGAATGAAAGATAACGTGCAAGAGAGCACGGGCATATCGTTACTGTTGCGCAGAAACGCTTAAGTGTGCAATGTCGAGAACACAACCATACACTCTGAACCTCACGCCCGTTGTGTACCTGTTGCGTACCTCTCCAGGGAAACGGGTATCCGTAGGATGAGGTGTACAAGCTTTACGCCAAAGGGAAGCCTATCAAACAGTGTTGCACACAACCGTTCAGAACGAGGAAGCTGCTGATGCACGAGGTGCACAGCACGTGCAGCACGCTTGAGCGCATGAAAACGACCTGTACCTCGTACTTCCAGGCATCCCGCATCGTATAAACCCACCTCGCGTATGCTTCTTAATTACTTTTACACGTTATAATTTGGTGGATATGGCAAGTGTGAAGAAAATAAAGTTTCGTTGCCCACTCAAAAAAGAAGAAAAAAACGCTTGATGACTACTATCGAAGGCTACAATTAGTTACTTCAAGAAAACTGCCACATTTCAGCCATACGAGCTATATACAGGTTGTCTTCTTTTTTCGATGCAGATTTTTCATTAAAATATTATAAGGGCTATAGACATCCTGTTTTCTCTTCCATCATCTCTGTGCCCGCGGACGTTCTTGGCCATCGGTTGCTCAATCGTCGAAAGACTATTTGCCTAAAACTCGTTAAGTTTTAATTATAAAAACTCCGTAGTTGTCCCAATGAGAACACCTGGGGCCTCTGGTCGCCTAAACCTTAGCCGTCGTCAGAACAAAAATCCGTTCGATAGATCATCCGCAAAAAATTCGCGAAGCTAAACCATTTTTTTCTTCGTTTTGTTCATTGCGCATCTTTGAAACGCGTCCTTATGGTCCTTATGTCACCCCCAGGGTGAGAGGGTGAAAGAGCACGCTATCACCTCTTGTGTCCTGAAAAAAACATAAAAAACAACAACAAAAGGTACGGTCTTGTACCCCTTGCCCCTTTCATAAACTGTACCATCCGATGGCCCTTTGATGAAAATGGAATGCTGCGAAGTAAGGTTTGGAATCACAGCGGCTGTACGAGACAGTCCCTTTAAAGCTAATATTCGACGCATGACACGCCACTGTGCTCATTCACCTTCTCTCATTGGGAATAAAGGAAAGACGCGTCTCTGGAGATGCGTTGTGAACAAAATTAAGACAAAAATTGCGTTCCTTCACGAACTTTTTGCGGACGATCTATGGAACGGATTTTTGTTCTGAAAACGGCTAAGGCATCAGGTGACCGAATTCATTCAACCTCATTCATTGACCTCATTCGGTTAACTTCGTAGCTTTTATAATTAAAAACGTTAAGTAACAATTGTTAGGTAATTACTCATTGGACGGTTGAGCAACAAATAAGGATAATGGTACCGTGATGTTGCAGGGTTCGGCAACAGATGGCCAAGAACGACCGCCGCCCAGAGATGATAGAAGTGAAAACAGGATGTCTTACAGACTTACAGACTTTTTAATGAAAAATCTGTATTGAAAAAAAGACGCCCCGTATAGCTCCTATATTAAAACGACCTACATTTTTCATGGCTTTGAAGAGGCGGTTTACTATATTATTACTCAGTATCGTATATTATTCCAATTCAATGTGATTTCCATAACTGCTGCGGTATACTCATGTATACAAATGTATACATACAACTTAGCAGCCAGCACTAGAAGCTCCCTAAAAATTTGCAGATTGCAGAGGTAACTCGATCACATCTATCTTGTCTAAACCGTTAGAGGGCCTTGTATCGCCAAGAGCGATAACTTTTCTTGATAACAACTCATGCATAATGGATTGCCATTAGGGTTTTCGAGAAAACTGCTCTCTACATACATGGTCTTAATTACACTGAAAAAAAAGCTAATAAAAATATCGAATTAAAACTACATACGTTAGCCATTTTTGTTGATTTTTTTAAGGCTTTCGACCTTGTAAACCATTAACTGTTCCTCCTATTTAAACTACAACAATATGGTATCAGGGGCACAGTATGTCGTAACACTCTTCGAAATGTACTTAAGTCATCGGCACCAGTTCGTGCAGATAAATGATCATCGTTCCAGTATTTGCAAATTAACAACTCGTGTCCACAAAGAAAGTATTCTCTGCCCGCTATTATTCAACATATACATTAGCGACACTGTAAACATAGATCGCCACGCTACGTTTGAAACATATGCTGATGATACTCTTCTACTTGTGAAACTGGTAACTATTAATGGTAAGCAGGTAACTATTCTTATATAACTATAATAGATTCCTATCTGCACTGTACTTATGCCCTCTTAAAGGGGCCGTAAACAGGTACAAAAGGTGCACATTTATTTCTGTTATATTATTGGAACTTAGTCAGTGAAAACTGCTTGCAATTACTAACGCTTAAAAACAAAATGCGCTTGCATACGGATGAAATATTCACTGCCCTCTTTCGCATTTTAGCTCCCCCCGCGCTCTAGCTTTACGTCATTTTGACGTAGCGCTTTCCCCACCAATTACGATTGAGTGTTCCACGTATGATTTTATTTCAAATGCGAAATTGGACTAGATGAACGTAAATCCTCTTAATAGAAAACAACGAAATTGCACACCGGCTTGACGCAACAAATAACAATTTTAATGCAGACGTTTCGTCTCCCATGCGGGGGACATCATCAGTGAAAGCAAAATGAGAGGCGACCGCAACCAGCGGATTACTTAACCAGGCCGGCGAACACTTCGGGGAGGGGGCCGCGATTGGTATTACACACTGAAGGTTCTCCTCGCCGTTGCCATGCCTGCGAGGAGTACCTTCAGTGTGTAATACCAATCGCGGCCCTCCAGTCACAGGCACTCCAGGCACTCCACTAAAACAAGGCATCGATATAGGTTTAACCAAATTTAAACAAAATCTGAACTACTTCGTTAATCTGTAATACACATTGCTTATATTGTTACTTTGTGTCAGTAAGTGTGCTGTGAAATTTGTGTATGAACTACAGGGTGTTCAAAATTAAGCTTTCACTAGCACTTTATAAATAGGCGAACAAAAGGAAAACTGGTGCTATTTTTCTGTTCCTTGAGTAAGAAACAGGCGCTATATAATTAGCAGCACCTGTTTCTTACATGAGTAGCGTAAGGTTATTATCCGGTTTCCTGTCATCGCTGTGTTTGCGTAGCGCTCGTGAAAGCTGAATTTTGAACACACTGTATACAGGGTGTTTGCGCCAAAGTCACCAGAAATTGTATTTAACGCGAGCGGCAAGACAGAAGCAAATCGTACTTTTCTGCTACTTGAGTAAGAAACAGCTACTGCTTCACTAGTAGGACCTGATTCTTAGTCAGGTTGCTGAAAGGTAGCGCTCGTTTCTCGTTTATCGCTCACTTTAAATCAAATTTCTGCACACGTTAGAGCAAGCACCCTGTATAGATGTACACATACATCAGACGTAACGTATGCACTAACAACACTGCTTTTATACATATGCATTTATACATTTCTCATATGTAATGGGAACATTCCAGACCAGATCAACCAAAAGGTCGTGCTCAACCCCCCTCAGTTTTGCTTCCAAAAATTATCATGGACTCCTTATTGCAAGTAAAAATATTTTCCCGGGTTTTAGTGGACAATGTTGAACCGTTTTCGAGTTAGGCGGGGTCAAATTTCGTCAGAATCGTGAAAACCGTGCCACGAAAAAAGTTACCTACAGAGCAGGATTTTGAGTCTAGGTGGACTTTAGTGACATAGAATGAAAGAGCGTAACCCTAAGATTCTGCCAATATCAAGTCCGTCCCTCGTGTTTCATTTTCGGCCAGCAAAACACGAGAGAAGAACTTGATATTGGCAGCATCTTAGGGCTACGCTCTTTCATTCTATGTCACTAAAGTCCACCTAGACTCAAAATCCTGCTCTGTAGGTAACTTTTTTCGTAGCAAGGTTTTCGCGATTCTGACGAAATTTGACCCAGCCTAAATTGACAATGGTTCAACATTGCCCAGTAAAACCCGGGAAAATAGTTTTGCTTGCAATAAGGAGTCCATGATAATTTTTGGAAGCAAAACTGACGGGGATTGAGCACGATCTTTTGGTTGATTTGGCCTGGAATGCCCGTGCTGCCTCACTGCTCTTAACGGGGGTCTCGCTGTCTGTCATTCAGCCTCGGTGATTTTTGTCCAGCCTGCTCATCACACGATGAAAATAAATTTGAATTTAATTCAACTCCAAGTTCCGCCCGATTCAGCTGTCAATATTTCGAGCTGCTTTAATAGAGCGTCGCACACTCTTAGAAATGAACTTCACCGCATAGCACGCTCCTAGCCAACCATAATCTCGCATGATATCGTTATCTTCCCTGATTTGTTGAAAACGGTAGGCGTACTCCTTATTTGTGACAATTATGAACCGCATAAGTGTCACAAAAAAGGCGTATGCCTCCCGTTTTCAACAAATCAGGGAAGATAACGATATCATTCGAGATGATGGTTGGCTAGGAGCATGCAATGCGGTGAAGTTCATTTTTAAGAGTGCAGTAAGCTGAAGGGCAGCGACTGGAACAGTGCCATCCTTTAGATATGTGCCACTCTGCCGTCGACGACCCCAGTTACAGAACCTCGCATTACTTTCGAGGCCCCTTCCAAATTGCTTTGGAAACGAGAATATGAAAGAGATTAAGGAATACCAGGGGAGGTGCTGTCGACGACATATAAATCCGCAGGTGTAGGAAGTGGTCCACTCAAACGTATTGCGTCAGGTTGAGCACGTGGCTGCGCCTCCTCCTTCCGTTCGATGATAGTCTGGAAAGAAAAGGCAAGTACCCCAAAATGAGTCAGATAATTCAGGTACAGTGGAATGTGCAAATAATTTTCAAGTCATTTCAAGTAAGTTTCATTGCAAGTCATTTTGTAATACAAACCACACTTATCGTACGGGGAGGACAGACACTGGTCCTTATGTAATGCTCGTTTCGAATAGTCAATCCAGCTTCACCATTGAGAGGTTTGTATTGTACCACGTTTTTCATCCAGGTATGTTTGTAACAATAACGACAACGAAAGGCTCTGGTGCTTTTTGCCCTAAGCGCGGATTTAGGGTAAGATGAGACAGGAATTTGCAGTTCAATATGAAATTTATAGTTTCGCGTCTTTCAGAAAAAAAAAAATCTACCAATAGGCATATTCTCAGAGGTCTAGAGCTTCGTATCTGTAAATCATAGCGGACGCAACCGGTTGTGAAATAAGCACAAAACAAGGAATTCAAAAACGCAGATTTTCTCATTGCGGGGGGCAAGATGAGACACGGCATGGTAATGAACTACACAAATTAGATACTGCAATTGAAGCTCCTACACGGCCACCTTGCGCCCACCGCCTACATGTTGTGCCATAAAACCGCACAGAAGCCGGTGCAAGTTCCCCGCACCGTCCTTTGCAGACAAGGCATCGCCAGTCAGATGTGTTCCTGGTCGCTCGCTTTTGAGCGCGCTTCTGCTTTGCTGAAAGTGTCCTAGGACACAGGAAACTTTGCTGGCAATATGCAAAAAAATGAATCTCAGTTTTTAAATTACATTAAATCTAAATTGCATTAGGTTGTCGCGTCTTGCCCTGTGGATACCGTCGGACGCATTGATTTTTCAGTTAAACACCGGATAACCAAGAGCGCCCATATTTTGCATGTATCTAGATGCATGAATAAAGAACAAGGATGCGGACTTACATTGACAGAATAAGCCTAGGACACGCTGCTGCACAACTGGCAAGAAAAGGGGACTACAGAAAATCGCGCCTTTTTTTGCGGGTCTTTACATTCCAGGCAGAAGTAACCCTTTTTTTCCTCTCTCTTTCTCTTGCATGTAAATACGGATCCACACAATTCTCACGTGCAATAAAGCGAACATACAGAGCCACTTGAATGTGAACCTGTTTGACACGGGTGTGTCTCGTTGGGAAGCTAAATAGACGAACACATACCGCCAACCAAAAAATCCACAAAACGGGTTTCCCGACGTTTCGGAGCCGACTTGGCTCCTTCTTGATGGATGAACAAACTGGGCAGGAGAAGCTTCTTTAAAGGAGCATGGAAATCATTTGGAACATATATTTTTTCACCACTTGATATGAACATACTACCTTCATAAACTGTCACGCAAAATATTTCCTTCGAAAAGCCCGAATTTCCTGAGAAAATTAGTTTGCAAGAATGCGCTCCGCGGCGACAGTCTCCCCCAAGCCGACTCTGGCGTGTGGTGACGTCAGGCAGCCGACCACTTCATTGGCTGCCGGAAGCGTCCGCTCCCCGCCAGAATCGTCTGCTAGCTTCAGAACCGTGGCGACCTACCGACTGAGACGCTGTTCCTATTTATTTGCGTTTGACATTCACTTGCGCTGTTACACGATTTGTCTCGTACGTTTTGCATAGAACAAGACTGCGAGCAGTATAAAAGGTGTGGCTAGGCCTCTGTTGAGGTGGCCCGGTTGAGGTGGATCGTACACGGTCGTGGTTTCTGTTCCGATTGTGCTGAGGTGTCGTTAATTAGTGAACAGTATTGTGCCTGTGTGACCAGCATACAGGGTGTCCACGCTAAGTGTGAACCGATTTTTTAAAAATATATCAATGACTTTTTCCGAGATGAAATCAATTGCAATATAGCATATGCTGAAGGGCACTCCCTAGGGGGGCATTAACAGACTCCTAAGGCAATGTCTTAATTAACTTTCAATAATTAACTTTTTAATTATAAAAGCTACGAAGTTGCTCCATTGAGAACATCTGATCTCTTCGGTCACCAGATACCAAAGCCGTTTTCAGAACAAAAATCTGTTTGATAGATCGTCCGCAAAAAATTCGTGAAGTAACGCCATTTTTTCTTTATTTTATTCATTGCGCATCTCTAGAGACGCGTCTTTCCTTCGCCCCCAATACGAGAGGATGAAAGAGCACACTATCGCCTCTTGCGTCCTGGTTAGATTAAAAGAAAACAGAAAATGCAGCCCAAGATAAGGGCAGTCGCGATAGAGTCACCCGATAGATTTTTGTTTTTGTTTTGTTTCCGCAAGTTAAAGCTAATCTTCGACGCATGAGGCGGCACTGTGCTCTTTCACTCTCTCACACTGGGGGTAAAGGAAAGCCGCTTCTTCGAAGATGCGCAATAAACCAAATAAAGAGAAAAATGGCGTTCCTTCACGAATTTTTTTGCGGACGATCTACCGAACAGATTTTTGTTCTGAAAACGGTTTTGGTATCTGGGGACCGAAGAGATCAGATGTTCTCATTGAAGCAACTTCGTAGCTTTTATAATTAAAAAGTTAATTATTGAAAGTTAATTAAGACATTGCCTTAGCAGTCTGTTAATGCCCCCCTAGGGAGTGCCCTTCTGCATATGCTATATTGCAATTGATTTCATCTCGGAAAAAGTGATTGATATATTTTTAAAAAGTCTGTTCACACTTAGCGTGGACACCCTGTATATATGATACGACTAAATACATTCCTGTCAGTTGGAGATTTATTCCATATGCCGTTGTTGTATTCTGGGTATGACCATTCAAAAAAGAAAACGCTTATTTGGCCATGTGTTTTGGGGTTTCCCACAGATCGCTAGCAGATATGATTTCTACTGACTTTATTTTGGTATCCATGTTGTTGTGCTTGTGGAGACGTTGCACTCCAGGTATCAGTAAGATATGGTAAGCGCAATGTTACACAGCTATGCATCCATCGGTCCGCTCTTTCGCCTGCCAGTGTCCATGTGTTTCAGAGCCCATAGTGTTGACCACAGCACGGAGAAGTCATCATGGTCCACGACCTCTTCAAATGAAAACACTGGTCACTGTGCCGCGTCTTCATGACTATGCATTTGTAACCAAAAAGAAGCACTATATTTCAATCAAAGTGTTCGTTTACACTTAACAGCATCACTTACCAAGAGCAGACGTGTCGCCTAAAGTGTCTGTTCAGTTTTTAACCTTCCCTTTCTACGACGTCCGATGAACAACAACGCTTCCCGCACAGTCGGCTTGGCAGCGCCGCGACGCCGGAGAAATCGCAAAAAAGAAAGAAAAAGACGGCGCGGCCATATGACGTCAGCGGCTGGCAGCCGAGTGAGGGGGCATTTCTGGCGCGAGATTCAAGGCTCTCTCGCGCTCCAGGATTGTGCTCAAACTTTTTGTGCGAATATGTATCACAGGGCTCAGAATCGTAATTTCTACTTCTCCCGTCCGTCCCGTTCTACTTCCGATCATTTCCATTCTTTCCATGCTTTAATACTGTAGGAGGCGAAATCGGGAACACTTGGGGGCGCTGATTGTGCATGATGTGCACAGAGGTGACACAAACCCGCCATTGTTGTAACTACCCTCAAGCGGGTGCTTTTGGCAAAACTGCCATCTTGTCCTCGTCGTACGTCACTGAAAACGTCATTTTGCGGTCACGTGACTTTGTTTACATGTCATTTTGCCCCTTACCGACATATTTCCGCTGTCATAACGCCAAGAGATGGACGTATTTTACCAACGTAAACTATGCGGTGCTTATTCCGCAACATGGTAGCCCATTTCTCCTTAGTTTAAGCACATCGCATCGGCTCAGTGAGTCTTAACGCAGGGTCGTCATCGCTTCTTTGGAAGTCGTCAACAGTACGAGGCCTTATGTGCAAAACTGCGCGTTTTGCTGCGATATTATCGGATAAAAATAGTTACCGTGATCGAAAGACATCCATAACGTTGCACGGAAACAACAACCGCATTGTTTACAAACGGTTTGGCCGCCGATCACGGGCCCCGCCATCTTTAAGGTCACGTGTGCCTTGACGTTTGCTGTGACGTGCGACCAGGACCTGTCCAGGATGCATTGCGTTCGACCGGGAACGCTTTCGTCTACGGAGCAATACACTGGATGCCACCCCTGTGATGACGTGTCGCAGGCCATTGACGTGAGCCGTAGGTAATGTCCCAATGGATCCGTTGATGTTTCCCGGGGTTAGCTGGATATGCCAGGATTCCAAGAAGAATCTCCTTGTCGGATTAGTCTCTAGGCCAATCACACTGGCGTTATCAAAGTCGATCACATGGTCGCGAGCGTCGCAACTTGGGACATTGGGACATTACCTACGGCTTACGTCAACGGGTTGCGACACGTCATCCACAATCAGCGCCGCCAAGTGTTCCCGATTTCGCCTCCTACAGTATAAAAGAAGCTGCTCCTGCGCAGTTTGTTCATCCCTGAAGAAGGAGCCAAGTCGGCTCCGAAACGTCGGGAAAACCGTTTTGTGGATTTTTTGGCTGGTGTTATCTGTTCGTCTATACAGAGCCACTTATGAGTAAAGCCTCAAGCGCACGGGACGACGCGTCTCTGAGATAGCCGGGTCGGGCAAAAAATCTCGCACCTTCTCCCGTGTCTCATCTTGCCCCACCTTACCCTATGCATTCTTTTTAAATTCAGGATATAGATTAATGCTAACGTATGTGTTACCAAAGTTGTAACTCCTCCTGTGTATACATGAAAGGTTTGTAAACCTGAGTAGTGGTATATATAAGATCTTATAACAATGGGCCGCTCAGGTTACATGCGACACGCACACGCACGATAAGATATATCAGAAAACAATGGAAATCATGTATCGATAGTGTGAACAATGGGTTCCCAGGTTCCCATGGTTTCAATAACATGCGCCGCCAGGATAAGGTAACGGTTAACTCGGGTAAACAATGGGAACTCACGTGTCGATAGTGTTTGATGGGCACCTGGATGCACGTTTAATGACATTTAATAACACGCAATGACATGTAATAACGCACAATGACATGTAATAACACGCAAATGACATGTAATAACACACAAATGACATTTAATAACAGGCAATAACATCTGATGACATTTAATAGTATTTTTCCGATCGGGTTGACGTCAGTCCGTCACCTAGTTTGGTTGCCGCGTCAGAGCGCCAGGTAGTTTCGGTTCCCACCAAGCGCCCTCTAGTTTTCAAGCTTTGGCCGTCTGTAGTTTCGGTTTCGGTTTTAAATTAATGGACGCCAAGCTTGGTTGCTCCACGTGTAGTTCTGGTTTCAGTTTCGAATTCCTAGGTGTTGCCAGATGCCCTCTGGTTTCAAGCTATTGACCGACTGTAATTTCGGTTTCAAACCGCAGCACGCTAGTTTCGCTGTGACAACGTCAACGCATTTTCTGGCGATATAAATTAAGCGTACGCGTAGAAATTTCATCAGAAAAAGAGAAAAAAAAACATGGTTGACCAGTTCTATGTGAACCTGCTCTCAAATGCATCTTTGGATGTGTTTCCCGACAACACAATGAGCAAGTTCCGAGTAAAGCTAGCCCATCCACAGACGTTGGAGGGTAGGTGGGAGGCCGCTTTAACAGAAATCAACATCCCTTTTGCGATTAAAAATGTAACTGACACAGTCAATAGTATATCGGAAACGACATTCCTTGGTTCTACGATTGAAGCAACAGAAAAGGTCAAGTTCAAATCTAATGAAAACATTCTCTTGTCTATAAGACAATTTTTAGCAAAACATTTGCAGCATAAGACAAGAATTATACGTGGTAGCGGTCATTATGAGATACAACTTCCTCTGAACTATGGTTTGGAAATTAGCGCAACTCTTGCCGCTAAGCTTGGCATGGCTGAAAAGATAATCGGCTGTGGGGAGTTGGACAGAGGGTCACCCGTGAAGCTACTCAAATACCAGGTGGATACGGAAGAAACGATTAACATAGTTACCTATCGTTCACGAACAGTAAAGTATGAAGTTCCAGAAGGCTACTACGAATCGGGGAAGGACCTCGTTAATTCCATTAACCATGCCTATCGAACAAAACTTCATTTGTCGCAAGATGCTCGTCTCCTCGTATGTAACCCATACAACGGAATTTGTCACCTGGAACGCATGAACGATGGCTATGTGACCTTTCATCCTTATTTGGCTTTGATGTTGGGCTTCGGAAAGAGGACAACTTTCTCAAGTTATGCAGTCGCCGAACGAGACGTTTGTCTATTCCCTGCTCAAAACTATATTTTCATATACTGCGATGTCATCGAGAACGAATTTGTGGGTGACGTGACAGCACCACTTCTTCGATCGATACCATTCAGGGTCCAGGGTAGGAATGATGTGATGTCTTATTTATTCACAAACCTGTACTATAAATATGTATCTGCGAAGGAATTGACAACCATTCAAATCGAGTTGGCAAACGAGATAGGTGATTTCATTCCATTCATTTCTGGCTCTGGACGTGTCGGGTTGACGATCCACCTACGTAAATGTATATAACAAACCCACCATGTTGCATAGCACATTTTGGTGCAGGAAAGCGAGAGCATCTACCACACTATACTGCTCCCGAGCTTTATCAGATTGGAGGAGGCATATTTGGTGACGTATTGAGGGGTTTCTTGCCCATACTGACCAAGAAGGTAGCGCCATACGTTGGGAGAAAGCTCCTTGATACTGGAAGACATATAGCCGAGGAAGTCCAGCAAGGAGCATCATTTCGAGAAGCCGTCAAGAAAGGAGTAGACCGCACAGTGCATAAAACTCGTGACGAGTTACTTCAGAGACTCACAGGGAAAGTAAGAAAACGCAAGGCCGTTAAAAAAGCTCGACCTGCGGAGAAGCGGAGGAAATCTGACTTCTTTACTTGACAGAAAAAAAAAATGTCTATTGCAGTAGTGCATAAAGATTCCTGTCTGTGTACTACAAACCAGCTGGAACTCTTCTCTCTTCCACCTACAAATTTTGCTTTGGAGATGTCTGAATACGTCGAGTTTTTCCCAGTATCTGCTCCGACATCAAGCGGAGTGATCGAGTACAATGTTCCGGGACTCGGTGGGGGCTTCTTTGATCTTCAATCCAGCTTTTTGCATATTCAGTGCAAGATCATTCGAAAGAATGGAG
Source organism: Ornithodoros turicata (assembly GCF_037126465.1). NCBI lineage: Eukaryota > Metazoa > Arthropoda > Arachnida > Ixodida > Argasidae > Ornithodoros > Ornithodoros turicata. Next base: position 229,500,211 of record NC_088201.1, read on the forward strand.
ATCCAGCGGTAACTACTACAAGCACTTCAACAACACCTGATGCAGTCATACCTGTCCAAGCGTTTGGTTCATCATTGTTTCAACACGTACATATCTACCTGAATTCAACCTTGGTTTCGAGTTTCGAACATTATGGCTACCGTTCCTACTTGGACATCATTACGAATGCCAACAATGTAACTCAGACACACACCCTTTCAGCAATGTTATACGAGCCAGACCCTTTAGGCACGAGTGAGGTATATGCTCCCACATCTGATTCAAAAGGAGTTTTCGCTCGTTACAAGCGAACCAAAGGATCGGCACTGTGTGACATGTACAGCCCAATCTTCAGCGACATATGTCAACAACAGAAGCTCATTCTTAACGGAACCGACATTCGAGTTGTGCTACGTCAAGCGTCGGATGATTTTCGTCTCTTGCAAGCGGATGGTGCAACAGAAAAGCACACTGTGGAATTTTCACGTATCGTGCTCTATCTCCGACGTGTTCAGTTATCGCCGAGTATACTTGTTGGTATAGAACGAAGACTTCAAACAACACCTGAAGTATACCTTCTCCGAGGACTGGAAATTAAGTACAGAACCATCGCCCCTAACCAATCTCAGGTGATATTTGACGACTTGTACAGCGAGCGAGTTCCCTCCAAGTTAACAGTATTGATGGTCAGGAGCGATGCCTACCAAGGTAGCAGACCACGAAACCCATTCAAGCTTGAGAACTTCAAACTAAAACGAGCACTACTGGACGTTGGTGGACAACAGTACACGGATGAGTTCGACTTCCAACGAGACATCTATTCCAAAGCCTATATACACCTGCTTCACAAACTAAAACGCAAGGATATACCAATAGCTCCAGCTGCGTATGCAAAAGAGACATTTATGCTTTATTACCATCTGACTCCAGATGCAGAAGTGAATGCTCTTTGTCCTGTTGTTCAAGCCAACGCTCGTCTGACCCTAACGTTTGCTGCCAATCTAACAGAAGCAGTTACGGTGTTGTTTGTGTCCGAAACACCACGTGTGCTAGAAATCAACAAAGACAGACGAGTGAAATTTGTCTGAAAAATAAACATGGAGGAGTGGCAGTTCTATGCAGCATTCAGTAGACACTACTGCACCAGAAAACTGTTTCGGGGAACCTTTGCATGCAATGAAATCGCAAGACAGGAAGCCATACCCGGGATTTATGTGATTAACACAGCTCCAAGGAGCAGTAACGGTGAACACTGGACCATGACTTATGTTTCCGGTGACAATGTGGTTACGTATTTTGATAGTTACGGCATTCAGCCCGTCTACAAAGAATTCTACCAATTCATTCATCCTACCAGGTCATTTTACTATAACAAGAAAAGACTTCAGGGCTATGGATCAGCTACATGTGGCCTCTACTGCCTGTATGTAGGCAGCATGCTCGCTTGTGGATTCTCGCTCCGAGAGTGCACTCAGAGATTTTCGTCAACGAACTTCACACTGAACGACAAGCTGGTACCCGTCCTTGTACGGAAGCAATTCCCAAGAAAGACAGACAACATGTCATGTTGCAGTGTACTTTGACACAATAAAATTGTATTTATTTTCATGTCGTTACAGGCACAATCTTATATATATATATATAAAAAACAGCATTACAACAACAACAGCCAGGTAGGGCAACATATGCATAAAAACTGTCTACATCTTTCCATTGGATGCGTACCCAAAGGGTAACGTGTGGATACCATCCTCACAAATGAAACGCTTTGTGTCTAGGGGATTTAAAGCTACTTTCGTAACACATACACTTTTATTTATATTTTCCTTGCGCACAATGAGGTTCTGACAAACTTTGTACACTTCACCAAGCTTAAGAGAGTCTATGTACATTGAATAATGCAACTTCTGGGCTTCACATTGTTTCACCCCCTTAGCACGATTGTATCGTCTTTTACTATGGAGGTCTAGTGCATAGAGCTTTGGTTTCAGGCAACAGAACCCTAGGATGTGGTCGTGGGGCATTTCGTTCTTAAATTTTCCTAGCACCATCTTGTTTTTCGTAGAATACATCGAGTCATCACAAGAATGACCAGATGTATCAAGGTGGGTATCGGCGAGCTCCGCAAGGGCCTTCTCATCGCTCAGCATCACGATATAAGAATCTGTGTCCATATACAAGAGCCTTGTGTCCGGGGCTACCCGAAGCAAGTTGTTATAATAAAAGTCATACATCATGACTTTAGACAGCTCGAGAATAGTGAACCCCAGGTACAGAGGCTGTCGCATACGGACTATCGATTGAGCGAACTGAAACAAGACTACGTTAGAGCTTAGAGCCCTGAATTGTTTGAGGTTCGGTTTACGCAATAATCTCAACACTTGCTCCTCGGAAGTTGCTAAGCGACAGTCGACGAACTTTCGTACATTCATACATGTTTTCCCATATACGGAGTTAATTAAACACTTGTACAGGTTACGTTCGAAGGTATTGGTTGCCTGCTTGCGTAGTTCATGATGGAAGTCAACATAGGATCGCAGGAATGGTTTTTGTTTGAACCTGAGCACCCGGTGAATTTTCTCGAGCCGAAGACCCAACTGTAGGTACAACTTTAGACTGTGATAATGAAGAAAATACTTCTTCTTGTCAAGCAGTGTAAGGAGTAATTTCGGTTCTATATCATTCTGTGGGAGGTTAAATTTTTTCATCAGGTCTTTCTGATAATCCGAAAGCAACTCATACGGGACGCTCATTTTTTCGGGCGCGAGCGGTAAATCTTTATGTCGTTCGTGGAGCTCTTGTACGTAGGCCAGGTCTACCTCTAAAAAATAACCAACGTCTGCATAATCTGCAACAAGGATTACATCTAAACCTGCAACCTCTTCGGGTGACAGCCATTCAAAGTCTCCGAATGGGAGTGGTTCACGCATCACTGTGCCATAGAGTCCATTTATGTCCATGTAATGAATTATGGTCTTTGGTTTTTCGGGATCGTACTGATCTGTCCCTGGGACATTTGCAGTGGCCATTCGCGTTGAACACTGGGTCATACCACCACGCAGGCCCCGTTCAATTAACAGATAGGCATCGGGATCGTGGATTAAATCCAGATTAATCCGGCTCATTTTTAGTGCGCAAGACATGCTTAGTCCCGGGAGTGACACGAAATGAAGTAGTTCAATTTTGTGCGTCTCCAACGCCCATATTCGGAAGTTTTGAAACACGTCTGCCAGAAGCAATGCGTCCGTCAGAAGGTACAAATCCGAGTACTCGCCCAGGCTCTTCAGTTGAAATTTTTCAAACACATTTTGCGCATGGCGGTAATCTTCCTCGCTCACTTCTGATCCGTTCAGTTGGTTAAAGAACTGGTCACGTGATGGCAAACAGGGCTCGTCGTAACGTTCAAAAGAGGTAACGTAGTTATAACAGAAAACCCCTTTACGTACAACCAACCTGAAGTAGTCCTCCTCTACGAAAAACTGACGCAGACACCTGAAGTTAGATTCACCTTTGTCACATAGATTTTTCGTCAATGTGTCGAGACTAGCATTGAGGAAGCTTAACGAGTCTATGGAGCGGAACACACCAATGTCTATAGCCTTAAACTTTTGACAACTGGAGGCTATCACTCTGATATCTGTCTTCCGAAGCAGGTGCAGATGAGCTACTATGAATCCGAGGTCATAATTGGCATTATGTGCAATGATGGGCACTTTCCGTGGTATCCGCAGTTTCAGATTACATCCCTGACACAATGATTGGCGAAATTCTCCACTTACGTGATCATGGTCTCGCACTTTCTGCTTCTTAGTGAATGGTTCTTTACAGATGTTACAGTGAGTGGCTTCAGAATGTTCGAGTTCGTCTCCTGGGGTCATTTGCAAGGGCACAGTCTCGTGCAACATCGCATACAGCTCATCATGCAAATTACGCAATAGTTCCATGAAAACGGAAACGCAGTCTGCACCACGGTAAATATGTTTCTTCAAGACATACGAATCGCACGAGCGTATGACGAGGAGACAGAAGGATGAAGGGATGTGTTCCTCGTCGACATTCCCGCCTCCCGAACACGGTGATAGTACACTCTCAAAGTCGTATACACAGTAGAAGGGAACTTCCGACATCAAATGCTCTCCGGCAAACGACAGTGTCTCACCCTTCTTTGGAAAAATAGTCTTGGACACTTTTTGTTGTTTACACATTAGTAGATGATCGGCGAGTACACCCGGGGTGGTGAAACCCATCGTACACCGTTTGCAGTGAAAATAACCAGGTGGTGTGAACAAAGCATTGAAATTAGTAATGAGTACAAAATGGAAGTCAATCAGCAGTAGATCGACATGCTTCTTGCACTGGTCGTCAACAACCTTAATCGGGTAAACATATTTTTCATCTTTGTCATAACCGTACACGTTAATGCTCACATCGTTCTGCTTCTCAAACATTTCTACATCTTTCGGGAACACTACAGGAAACGTCTCTGGAAATACATATTGAGACAGGTATGACCTGTAGGATGAAGCTCTGCGTCTGTAAGAACCCTTTGCAGGATGTAGACCGGCAAGTACGCAAAATGCGAAACACATGTTCTGTTCACTATCCTCGTGAAGGTCGACACTCAGAAGACACCGACACTTTTTTTTCAATTCGTTTGGCAATTCAAAGTCGGTACAACCAATGAGCTGTGGCGCGAGACGACCGACATGAAGAATGCAGGCGTGAATTCGAAATAAGAAAAATCCCGACCCTTGCATTTCAAGCTTTTCTAAATTGTTGGTGACTTCAGTGCCTACTTCAATGACAGCACGTTCTACGTCTCGTTCCGACCACAGCGTATGCGCACTCGAAGGAATAAATTGAGTGACAAATATGATCTCATCCTCAGGCGTATGTCGACCGAGTTCCGCCTTCAGCAAAACATAAAAGCGTAACGGAAATCCGAAATGTCGAAGTACACCGGCAAGGTAGCGTCCGTTTTCATGAAAGAATGTGCTGACATCCTGCCCGTCGTCGTCTCTGTCATGTAGATGAAGCTCATAGCGGTTGGTATAGTTGCGGAGCGTACAGAGTGTCTCACAAAATGGGATACAGGGTGTTGCAAGGTTATGAACGTTAGCCAGATGAACTTGAAGTCCCAGCGCTGTTCTGTAGTGCTGCCGATCGGCCGGAGGACAAAGGTGGCATGTCACCATTTCTTTTTATTTTTTTACTCGGATTGACCGAACACGATGTCTGGCGAAAGAAGACGTTTCCCCTCTTTTCCAACTCGCTCTTTCTTCTCCATCCAGAGTCCGCTCGTGTTCCTCATGTCTTCGATGTCTTGAGTGCTTAGTTTATGAAACCGAGCTGGAAGGAACACCTTTACGTGCTCGTGATCCTTCATAATTTCTACGTAGACCGCCTCGCCATACCTCGTTTCAATTTTGTTAACATCAACCACATCATACTTGATGTTTTTAGGAATTGTCGCCATTTTTTGAAACTCTCCACATTTCTTTAACTTGTCAAGTTTATGCAAGATCGACGAAGACATGATGCTTACTTGTACACTGATGCAATGATGACGACGATGATCCTTCGGACACGTTGGACCGACTAAAAACAAAAGGAGCACATGTTAGAACACTGCAAAATATTTCATCATTCTGAACACCATACCTCCTCAGAAGGAGGTTCGAGAGTGAAGGAGCTGAGCGTCAGACAGTTCTTATATAAGAAGTTGCCAGCATGGCAACCTTGAGGAGTCTTCTTTTTTTTTTACATCGTCAACTCTGCAGTCGAACCTACCTTTGCAGTTTGCTTTTTTTCCCTGCAGTTTGCAAGCACGGACTTGTTTATCTAACGAAACGTATCTTGACCAGACTTCATTCCCTTGCACGAAATGACAGTGATAGCACCTTTTAGGTTCGTGACGCCTGCCTCGGTGTCAATTTCAGGGGCTAGTCAAAGTGGGAAATCCACCTTCGTGGCACGACTAATTAAACACAGAGCTGTCCTCTTTGACAAACCGTTCAAGCAAATATGGTATATCTATCTTTATAAGCAGCCGGTATTCGATACTCTTCCTGAAGTAAATTTCAGTCAAGACATCCCTGCAGATCCGGAGAATTATAGCCACTCATTATTTATATTTGACGACTGTTTAGCCGACCGGCAAAGACTCAAAGAAATCTGCAAATTTTATATCGCTGGGTGTCACCACCTGTCAATCACGGCTGTGTTCATCTCGCAATACCTGTTCGTCAACGACCCTTTGTATCGCACAATACAATTCAATAGCACGGCTCTCGTTTTATTTCGTTCACCACGCACTACAGACCAGCTGCGTATGCTGTCCAGGCAGATTTTCGGGCGAAATGATTTGTTGCCCACGATATATAAAGATGCCTGTCAGAAACCATACTCATACTTAGTTATCGACTTGTCTCAACAGAGCAACGATCACTATAAGGTGTGGACCAACATTTTCCCGGATGATCACAGACAGATCGTATACAGGTCATGAAAAGGCTTAACAAACACATTCGTTTCCTTCGTATGATCGCTGAAGCAAAGACAGGGAAAGATCGTTACAACCTGATTCAACATGCCAGCAGGGAACAGCTACGAACAATCAGGGAGATTTGTATGAACCTCTGCAAAGGAAACATCGACGTACCGGCGAAAGTTAAAAAGCAATTGCAGCCTTTTGCAACACCCATTAGGACACTGGCTTCCAGGCAAGACCGTGCAGATGTGAAGAAAGTTAAACGGATTCTTCATCAGTCCGGCGGGTTTTTGCAATTTTTGTTGCCCCCCTTGTTAGGTCTCGTTTCAAGTTTAGCGGGCAAAAGCATCGCAAAAGCAATCGGCATTTGAATAATGCAGAAATACGAGCTTGTTCCCTATCGGGAAAGCACTATTCCGTCGATATTGAATAAACAGGAGCCTGATGATATCAAGGCCAAGGAGATCATCCAGTACTTGCACAAGCTATTGCATCCTCCCGCGAACACATTAAGACAGCCTAGTGCAGCAGGTGAGGAGACAAATCATGTGGCATCGACAAGAGAGCAGACACAGATTCAAGCGGACGAGGAGGAAGATGCCATCGTTAATTTTATGAGCAGCGGCTACAAGATGAGAGCAAGCCAATTACTGCGTTTACTAAAACCCGTGCTCGGCTGGAATAGTAAAACGTTTGAGCTCATTGTCAATGGTGAACAAATACCAAATACCAACGTTGTAGACCTTGTTTATTATTTGGTCACAAGAGCGCGAAATGTGTGGCGACCCGCGTATCTCGAGAGGATCCTACCACTATTGGTCAAGCTAAATATACCGACACTTATCGTACATCCATCTCGCCTTGAAAAGGAGACTGCAGAGCCATCAGCCGGTAGTCCTACGTTCACACCTGAGACACCTCGTCGACGCATTTCTCCGGTTATCACAAGAGCGGCTAAGAGACTTCGAGAATGGAACCGGTATTGAGCACGTTGGAAACGCAACAGGAACACTGTGGTTACCTTCGGGACGAAAACATTCTGGCGCATTTTCCCGCACGACACAGGAAGAAGGCCCTCGCCATTCTGCAGATGCTAAAGACCGTATTTGCGATAGATGAAGAGGGAAGGATTATCTGTCATTCTCGCGTTGTTCCAAGTAGTTCCGTCATCGAGCTTATAAAATACGAACTGCACAATCGATCGCCCTCTTGGTACAAAGGTGACGTGGCAGCCGTTATAAATGCCTACTTGTCATTCGACGGACTTCGTGTTCGTGGAAGAAAATTGTGCTAATGGCTGCTTACGTGGACGTATACCATCCTGGTGCTCTAGGTGGTGTTCAACGACTCGCACGAGCGATCGGTGAAAAGCCGGCGAAGGTTGCCAAGTTCCTGGAAACCAGTGATGTGTACTCTCTCTTCAGAGAACTTAAGCGACCACGTCAGTTCCGGAAGACCATCGTTTTGGGTGTGAAGGATATATTCCAAATAGATTTGAAAGACCTTCAGAAACTGTCGAGATACAACAAGGGTTTTCGCTATCTTTTGTTTTGTATCGACGCATTTTCTCGTATGCTTGCTGTAGTGCCTGTGCAGAATAAACGAGCAGCGGAAATTATACGTGGACTGAGACTCGCTTTTAGACGTATTGGGACTCCGAGACTGATTCATTCAGACAGAGGTACAGAGTTCACCAATAAGTCACTCGGAGCATTTTTAAAATCAAAAGGGATATCTCTCTTCCACTCTAATTCAAATACGAAAGCAAGTATAGCAGAACGATCTATTCGAAGTCTTATGACGCCACTTTATCGTGCTTTTGAATATCAGGGACATAAATCGTACTTGAAAAGTTTACAGCCTCTAGTCAAAGCATATAATCATCGTGTTCATAGAACTCTGTCGGCACGACCTGTGGATGTCAACAAAGAAAATGAACATTTATTTAGGCAAAAGCTCTATCCTACTCCGAGCAAACCCCCAGAGAAGCCACGTTTTCGCGTTGGCCAGTTTGTCAGAATAGCAAAGTCTAGACACCAGTTAGTCAAAAGTTATCTTGGTTCGTTTACGCGTGAAATTTTTGTGGTGAGAGCAGTCAAGATTGGTTACCCGAATACCTATCTCTTACGTGACCAGCAGGAAGAACCTATTGAAGGTCAATTTTATGCAAGCGAATTAACACGTGTGCAGCCTGGAAAGGGCCACCGCATTATAAAAAGACGCGTTCGGAATGGAAAGGTGCAGTACCTGTTGCAACCTTCTGGAAGTCGTAGAAGGACTTGGGTTCCGGAGAACTACCTGCCACCACCGACGACGAAATGACTGGCGATCACTGGTCCGATGTCGAACAACCAGCCAACGCTGGCGATTCCTGGTCTCAATCGGGTGATGATGTGTGCGGCATGCGGGACGTTACCCAGGATCATCAACTCCAAGGAAAATGTCGCCGTCCTCATACCTGTTGGAATGACGTGTTAGAATGCGGTTCGTCGAAGTCAACGGACGACACAGTGCTCGTCGCAGCATTTAAGATAACCAGAGACATTTTCCTGTTCCAGTCCCTGCCTCTGAACCTTCCCGCGAAAAAGACTGTGTGGGAGTCTTCAAAAACAATGTATGCCCGGGTGCACAGGAAGTGTGAGCACCTATCCGACCACCCGTTCGACCTGGTCTCCGAATGGGGAAAACAGATGAGCTCAATATTCAGCTATTACGGTGATCGTGACGTCGACGTAATGCAACTGGTGGCCGAAAGTCTATGTATCATGTACTACGCAATGAAGACTGGCTACCATTACCTGGCTGTGTACATAAACGACATGACAATTGACCTGTTGCAAAATAGGTTGTCACCCAAAGACGCTTACCAATAAATATTGAAATCCATGACGAGTTGTCTCATTTTACTGTAGGTCGTCATGGTAAATAGATGTCCGGAGATGTTCTGCTACACCTTGTCCTTTCTGAGTGCTGTTTCCCTGTTCGTTTTCGTAGCTACAACAGAATTTACAAAACCAACACTGAAACAGGGAAAATGCACTACCGTGACTCAGATTGACCATAACATCTACGTCCACCGATGTCCAGCTGCAGTAACTGCCGTACGCCTTTGGCTCAGCAATGGTCATCCGACGAGATACGGAGTAAATCTGTCGCAAAATGATACACGTCAACTATGGCATTGAAGCAAATGTCGCGCACAATTATTATAACTTCGAGTGCTCGAAGCTATGTGAAATAAGCTTCGAACCCAGGCAAGTAATAGAACGATGTCCCGGCAATGTGTACAATATTGCAAGACTCATTGGGAATGGAAAGCACAGCGGTTACGGTATCACTCTTTCGAAATCGGCTACCATGTCTCTGCTGTCTCATCTGAGCGAAACAATAAAAAGAATTTAAAACAAATACATGCCCGCATTTCATTTAGCTATAAGATACACTGTAACACAAGAAATGGTTTGAAATACTCACATCACTTGGCTCTTACGTGGCACACTCACTGCTGGAAGCTCGTACGTGGCAGACAGCGTATACCACCACTCGAAAATTCATCTTGCGAGGGCGATAACGGTTTCTTTTTTGTGTGTGTGTGGTTGGTGTTCCCAAAGAGCGTTCGGAAAAAGCCAGACGGGTGTTTCGCGGTTGTGTTATCATACCAAAAGAAGAAGAAAAAAGAGCGCGTCGGCAAGAGGTATCGCATTTCACATGCTGCTCCTGCGAAAGGAGAAGCTGTCCACGATGCATTCACGTGATCCTTCCTTCCCTTGAAATAAAACAAAAATGAAGGGTCTTATAAGCTAGCTGTCGACGACTGAGACCGATCAGACCTTCATCGACGACGCAACTTTGAAAGGATGTGAGTATACCTCTTGTCTTTATGCCTTTTTTTGTTATTTTTATTTCGAAACCATCACAGCTGGTAACCGCAATACGTAGTCATGCAATGCTTCTCGATTCGTTGTATGCTGTTGTCGCAATGCGCAACACAAGTTTGGAAATGTGTGTGTATAGAACACCTCTATTTTATTGTGATTGTTGTCACTGGGTTATTTACTTCCAAACGTCGTACTCCTATGCAAATGCATGACACAGTAACAGAGACATATCAGAAAGTGGAAAACGTTAACCGATTCTTTGATAATGCTGCTTGTTGTTGTTGCGTGACACCTGATCGAGATTTGAGTCATCCTAGACTTTGTCCTGATTGAGAAGAGCATTCACAGGATGTTTCGTTTTCCCTTTGTTTTTGCAGATTGCTTCTGTACAAGGATGAAGTCAAGCAAGACTCTGGTAATTTGTAACATATCTTTCGTTAGTTGAATAAAAGAGTAGTAAAATAATGTGCTGAAATAAAAAAGGAATATATACAGTGTTGTCTGGTCTCTGATATACATCATTATTTGAGTGTACTTATCAAATGGGGGAAAAAATCATGCTGTGACGCGGCATTTATTTTTTTGTCAAATGAAACCGTAAGTACAGACGGACAAAAGCTTGAAACTAGAGGGACATCTGGTAACCATTCAAAAACCTGCGTTGACGTTGTCACAGCGAAACTAGCGTGCTGCGGTTTGAAACCGAAATTACAGTCGGTCAATAGCTTGAAACCAGAGGGCATCTGGCAACACCTAGGAATTCGAAACTGAAACCAGAACTACACGTGGAGCAACCAAGCTTGGCGTCCATTCATTTAAAACCGAAACCGAAACTACAGACGGCCAAAGCTTGAAAACTAGAGGGCGCTTGGTGGGAACCGAAACTACCTGGCGCTCTGACGCGGCAACCAAACTAGGTGACGGACTGACGTCAACCCAATCGGAAAAATACTATTAAATGTCATCAGATGTTATTGCCTGTTATTAAATGTCATTTGTGTGTTATTACATGTCATTTGCGTGTTATTACATGTCATTGTGCGTTATTACATGTCATTGCGTGTTATTAAATGTCATTAAACGTGCATCCAGGTGCCCATCAAACACTATCGACACGTGAGTTCCCATTGTTTACCCGAGTTAACCGTTACCTTATCCTGGCGGCGCATGTTATTGAAACCTGGGAACCCATTGTTCACACTATCGATACATGATTTCCATTGTTTTCTGATATATCTTATCGCGCGTGTGCGTGTCGCATGTAACCTGAGCGGCCCATTGTTATAAGATCTTATATATACCACTACTAACCTGGTACAAATATTGAGAATGTCGAACAAACAATATGATTGCGTTATGTCAGTAGTAAAAGGAAGGATCCCCGAAAATGTGCATTGAACGAAATGAAGAAAAACTGGTGTTCCCTCATCATTTTTTTTTTTGCGGACGATTTACCGAACTGATTTTTGTTCTGAAAACGGCTACGATGTCAGGTCACGGAAAGGAACAGGAGTCGTCATTTGGACAACTTCGTAGCTTTTATAATTAAAAAGTTAAGTAACGATTTTTAGGTAAACAGTCATTCGGTGGTTGAGCGAGAGACGGCCAAGAACGTCTACCGGACCAGAGATGATGCAAGTGAAAACAAGATGTCTATGGCCCTTATAGTTTTTAAATAAAAAATCTGTAGCGAAGAAAAAATACTCCCTCGTATTTGGGTTCACAAACCGTGCTCCTATGCATCTCCACACTAGGGTGATTCCCGCGGACTGGTATCTCCTCTGCAGTCAACAACACTGCAAAGTATGCAGAAGCTACCCTTGTTTGTTTCCTTCTTTTTTTTCAGATGCCAAAGTTGTGCATTGTTGCGTTTGTTGAAGCAGGCAGCGTTGAACTAGTTCCAGCGAACTGGATATCTGGGAACAAGTGCTCGTGTTCACCTGGACGCATAGGTCGACGCAATCATGATCGCAATGCCTTATCAAAGCCTGATGATAGCGATCATGAGTGCGATCACGAAGCACTGGCAAGGCTGCCGCGATCATGATCGCGCCGACCTATGCCTGTACGTGGTGACAAGGCGCACTTTAGAAAATGATGTTCTGAGGCTGAAACACACAGAAAGCACAAATACATACAAAACTTGAAAGTACCTAAGAAATCAAGGATGAAAGATTAAAGTCACTGAAAAGGTTAGCCAGCTGTAGGACTCGAACCCAAATCTTCTGGATTGCCGTTCCATGGGTCTGCCAATTGAGCTAAGCTAACGCGCCTTCTCAGCGACTTCCAAGGGTGCGCATCTGTAGGGACAACCCAGTCACTCTCTCTCACTTATCCTCCTTTCACTCTTACATTTGTGCTAACTCATACACACATTCATACGAAAGGGATCGACGCAAGCGGCAACTATTGAATATGAGCGAACTGAGGCTGGAGAGAACTGAGAAATGTTCTGAGGCTGGAACAACATAGAAGGGACAAATACATACAAAGCTTCAAGGTGAAACATGGAACTCACTGAAAAGGTTAGCCAGCTGTAGGACTCGAACCCAAATCTTCTGGATTGCCGGTCCAGGGCTCTGCCAATTGAGCTAAGCTAACGCGCCTTCTCAGCGACTTCCAAGGGTGCGTCATCTGAAGGGACAACCCAGTCACTCTCTCTCACTTATCCTCCTTTCACTCTTACATTTGTGCTCACTCATACACACATTCATACGACAGGGATCGACGCAAGCGGCAACTGTTGAACATGAGAGAACTGATGTTCTGAGGCTGGAACAACATAGAAGGGACAAACACATACAAAGCTTCAAGGTGAAACATGGAACTCACTGAAAAGGTTAGCCAGCTGTAGGACTCGAACCCACATCTTCTGGATTGCCGGTCCAGGGCTCTACCAATTGAGCTTAGCTAACATACCTCTCAAGCGAGTTCCAAGGGTGCGTCATCTAAAGGGACACATAGCCACTCTCACTCATCCCCCTTTCACTCTTACATTTTTCTCACTCATACAAACAGTCATAGGACGGGGTCGACACGGACGCGGATTTTACATGAGACAACTGATGTTCTGAAGCTGGAACAGGATGTCCTGGTTATGAAGTCCGTTATCGCCAGGAAAAGCCGATCACTGACTCCCTAGCCTTCTATCTCAACTTTGTACTCTTTGAACTGTTCTGGCTTCCAATGACGACATATAAATTCACCCTCGTCTCCGCTTGTCAAGCTGGTTAAAACAATGCCGCGCCTGTAAGACGTGCACGTGGAACTATATTCAGGCATTTATTTTCGAGGCAGAATACCGCTGCCGGAAGAATCCGATTTCTACTGAACCATATAAATGCCAATAAACACCCCCCCCCCGACTTAGCTTGAGAGCAAATGACGCAAACCACAAACCCTAACTAGAACGCCGTTTTCCAATGCCTGCAGCTCTCTCATGATAGCTTCACCGACGAAACGCGGCCGCTGCAAAGCCTTACTACGCTGTACGCGCTCGTAGCCTAACCTAACCTAACCTAACCTAACCTAATCGAACTAGAACGCCATTTTCCAATGCCAGCAGCTGTCTCCTGATAGCTTCATCGACGAAACGCGGCCGCTGCTAAGCCTTACTACGCTGTACGCGCTCGTAGCCTAACCTAACCTAACCTAACCTAACCTAATCGAACTAGAACGCCATTTTCCAATGCCAGCAGCTGTCTCCTGATAGCTTCATCGACGAAACGCGGCCGCTGCTAAGCCTTACTACGCTGTACGCGCTCGTAGCCTAACCTAATCTAACCTAACTAGAACGCCGTTTTGCCATGCCGGCAGCTCTCTCATGATAGCTTCACCGACGAAACGCGGCCGCTGCTAAGCCTTACTACGCTGTACGCGCTCGTAGCCTAGCCTAGCCTAGCCTAGCCTAGCCTAACATAACCTAGAACACAGTTTTCCAATGCCGGCAGCTCTCTCATGATAGCTTCACCGACGAAACGCGGCCGTTGCTAAGCCTTACTACACTGTACGCGCTCGTAGCCTAACCTAACCTAAGCTAACTAAAACGCCATTTTCCAATGCCAGCAGCTGTCTCATGATAGCTTCACCGACGAAACGCGGCCGCTGCTAAGCCTTACTACACTGTACGCGCTCGTAACCTAGCCTAGCCTAACCTAACCTGACCTGACCTGACCTGACCTGACCTGACCTGACCTGATCAGACCAGACCAGACCAGAACACAGTTTTCCAATGCCGGCAGCTCTCTCATGATAGCTTCACCGACAAAACGCGGCCGCTGCTAAGCCTTACTACGCTGTACGCGCTCGTAGCCTAACCTAACCTAACCTAACCTAACTAGAACACAGATGGGTAGAAATCCAGCGAACCGGTAGAATGTAGGAAGGGAGTTGCCTCAGGACAGAAGCCGCCGATATTTCGAACAGAGACTGTTCTTCTTCTGGGCACCGTCCTCATCATTGGCATGGTATTTAAAGGGTTAGGTGTGACGTGTTTAAAGGTTCATGCGAATTGTGGGTCAACAGCCCGGAGGGAAGAAAGGTTCCGTACGGGTTTTTACGGTACGTACGTACGTACGTACGGGTTTTTACGCCGTAAAAACCCGTACGGAACCTTTCTTCCCTCCGGGCTGTTGACCCACAATTCGCATGAACCTTTAAACACGTCACACCTAACCCTTTAAATACCATGCCAATGATGAGGACGGTGCCCAGAAGAAGAACAGTCTCTGTTCGAAATATCGGCGGCTTCTGTCCTGAGGCAACTCCCTTCCTAACTAGAACACAGTTTTCCAATGCCGGCAGCTCTCTCATGATAGCTTCACCGACGAAACGCGGGCGCTGCTAAGCCTTGCTTCGCTGTACGCGCTCGTAGCCTAACCTAACCTAACTAGAACGCCGTTTTGCCATGCCGGCAGCTCTCTCATGGTAGCTTCACAGACGAAACGCGGCCGCTGCTACGCCTTACTACGCTGTACGTGCTCGTAGCCTAGCCTAGCCTAGCCCAACCTAGCCTTACCTAACCTAACCTAACCTAACCTAACCTAACTGAAACGCCATTTTGCAATGCCAGCAGCTGTCTCATGATAGCTTCACCGACGAAACGCGGCCGCTGCTAAGCCTTACTACGCTGTACGCGCTCGTAGCCTAACCTAACCTAACTAGAACGCCGTTTTGCTATGCCGGCAGCTCTCTCATGATAGCTTTTCCGACGAAACGCGGCCGCTGCTAAGCCTTACTACGCTGTACGCGCTCGTAGCCTAGCCTGACCTGACCTGACCTGACCAGACCAGAACACAGTTTTCCAATGCTGGCAGCTCTCTCATGATAGCTACACCGACGAAACGCGGCCGCTGCTAAGCCTTACTACGCTGTACGCGCTCGTTGCCTAGCCTAGCCGAGCCTAGCCTAGCCGAACCGAACCGAACCGAACCCAACCCAACCCAACCCAACCCAACCTAACCTAACCTAACCTAAACACAGTTTTGAAAATGCCGGCAGCTCTCTCATGATAGCTTCACCGACGAAACGCGGCCGCTGCTAAGCCTTACTACGCTGTACGCGCTCGTAGCCTAGCCTAGCCTAACCTAACCTAACCTAACCTGACCTCACCTGCCTGACCTGACCAGACCAGAACACAGTTTTCGAAAACCGGCAGCTCTCTCATGATAGCTTCACGGACGAAACGCGGCCGCTGCTAAGCCTTACTACGCTGTACGCGCTGGTAGCCTAACCTAACCTAACTAAAACACCATTTTGCAATGCCAGCAGCTGTCTCATGATAGCTTCACCGACGAAACGCGGCCGCTGCTAAGCCTTATTACGCTGTACGCGCTCGTAGCCTAGCCTGATCTGACCAAACTAAAACACCATTTTCTAATGCCAGCAGCTGTCTCATGATAGCTTCACCGACGAAACGCGGTCGCTGCTAAGCCTTACTACGCTGTACGTGCTCGTAGCCTAACCTAACTAGAATGCGTTTTGCAATGCCGGCAGCTCTCTCATGATAGCTTCACCGACGAAACGCGGCCGCTGCTAAGCCTTACTACGCTGTAGCGCTCGTAGCCTAGCCTAGCCTAGCCTAGCCTAGTCGAACCGAACCGAACCTAACCTAACCTAAACTAAACTTAACTAAACTAAACACAGTTTTCCAATGCCGGCAGCTCTCTCATGATAGCTTCACCTACGAAACGCAGCCGCTGCTGGGCCTCACTACGCTGTACGCGCTCGTAGCCTAGCCTAGCCTAACCTAACCTAACCTGACCTGACCTGACCTGACCTGACCTGACCAGACCAGAACACAGTTTTCCAAAGTCGGCAGCTCTCTCATGATAGCTTCACCGACGAAACGCGGCCGCTGCTAAGCCTTACCACGCTCTACGCGCTCGTAGCCTACCCTAGCCTGGCCTAGCCTAGCCTAGCCTAACCTAACCTAACCTAACCTAACCTAACCTAGCCTAGCCTAACCTATCCTAACCTAACCTAGCCTAGCCTAGCCTAACCTAAGCTAACCTAACCTAACCTAACCTAACCTAACCTAACCTAGCCTAGCCGAGCTTAGCCGAGCCTAACATAACCTAACCCAACACACAGTTTTCGAATGCCGGCAGCTCTCTCATGATAGCTTCACCGATGAAACGCGGCCGCTGCTATGCCTTACTACGCTGTACGTACTGGTAGCCTAACCTAACCTAACCTAACCTAACTAAAACACCATTTTGCAATGCCAGCAGCTGTCTCATGATAGCTTCACCGACGAAACGCGGCCGCTGCCAAGCCTTACTACGCTGTACGCGCTCGTAGCCTAACCTAACTAGAACGCCGTTTTGCAATGCCGGCAGCTCTCTCATGATAGCTTCACCGACGAAACGCGGCCGCTGCTAACCCTTACTACGCTGTACGCGCTCGTAGCCTAGCCTAGCCTAACCTAGCCTAACCTAGCCTAACCCAACCTAACCTAACCTGACCTGACCTGACCTGACCACACCAGACCAGAACACAGTTTTCCAATGCCGGCAGCTCTCTCATGATAGCTTCACCGACGAAACGCGGCCGCTGCTAACCCTTACTACGCTGTACGCGCTCGTAGCCTAGCCTAGCCTAACCTAGCCTAACCTAGCCTAACCCAACCTAACCTAACCTGACCTGACCTGACCTGACCACACCAGACCAGAACACAGTTTTCCAATGCCGGCAGCTCTCTCATGATAACTTCACCGACGAAACGCGGCCGCTGCTGAGCCTTACTATGCTGTACGCGCTCGTAGCCTAGCCTGACCTGACCAAACTAAAACAACATTTTCTAATGCCAGCAGCTGTCTCATGATAGCTTCACCGACGAAACGCGGTCGCTGCTAAGCCTGACTACGCTGTACGCGCTCGTAGCCTAACCTAACTAGAACGCCGTTTTGCAATGCCGGCAGCTCTCTCATGATAGCTTCACCGACGAAACGCGGCCGCTGCTAAGCCTTACTACGCTGTAGCGCTCGTAGCCTAGCCTAGCCTAGCCGAGCCTAGTCGAACCGAACCGAACCGAACCTAACCTAAACTAAACTTAACTAAATTAAACACAGTTTTCCAATGCCGGCAGCTCTCTCATGATAGCTTCACCGACGAAACGCGGGCGCTGCTAAGCCTTACTACGCTGTACGCGCTCGTAGCCTACCCTAGCCTAGCCTAGCCTAGCCTAACCTAACCTAGCCTAGCCTAACCTAACCTAACCTAACCTAACCTAACCTAACCTAACCTAACCTAACCTAGCCTAGCCTAGCCTAGCCTAACCTAACCTAACCTAACATAACCTAGAACACAGTTTTCCAATGCCGGCAGCTCTCTCATGATAGCTTCACTGACGAAACGCGGCCGCTGCTAAGCCTTACTACGCTGTACGCGCTCGTAGCCTAACCTAACCTAAGCTAACTATAACGCCATTTTCCAATGCCAGCAGCTGTCTCTGGTAGCTTCACCGACAAAACGCGGCCGCTGCTACCCTTACTACGCTGTACGCGCTGGTAGCCTAACCTAACCTAACCTAACTAAGACACCATTTTCCAATGCAAGCAGTTCTGTCATGATAGCTTCACCGACGAAACGCGGCCGCTGCTAAGCCTAACTACGCTGTACGCGCTCGTACCCTAACCTAACCTAACTAAAACGCCATTTTGCAATGCCAGCAGCTGTCTCATGATAGCTTCACTGACCTAGCCTAGCCTAGCCTAACCTAACCTAACCTAACCTAACCTAACCTAACCTAGCCTAGCCTAACCTATCCTAACCTAACCTAGCCTAGCCTAGCCTAACCTAAGCTAACCTAACCTAACCTAACCTAACCTAACCTAACCTAACCTAACCTAACCTAACCTAGCCTAGCCGAGCCTAACATAACCTAACCCAACCCAACCCAACACACAGTTTTCGAATGCCGGCAGCTCTCTCATGATAGCTTCACCGATGAAACGCGGCCGCTGCTATGCCTTACTACGCTGTACGTACTGGTAGCCTAACCTAACCTAACCTAACCTAACTAAAACACCATTTTGCAATGCCAGCAGCTGTCTCATGATAGCTTCACCGACGAAACGCGGCCGCTGCCAAGCCTTACTACGCTGTACGCGCTCGTAGCCTAACCTAACTAGAACGCCGTTTTGCAATGCCGGCAGCTCTCTCATGATAGCTTCACCGACGAAACGCGGCCGCTGCTAACCCTTACTACGCTGTACGCGCTCGTAGCCTAGCCTAGCCTAACCTAGCCTAACCTAGCCTAACCCAACCTAACCTAACCTGACCTGACCTGACCTGACCACACCAGACCAGAACACAGTTTTCCAATGCCGGCAGCTCTCTCATGATAGCTTCACCGACGAAACGCGGCCGCTGCTAACCCTTACTACGCTGTACGCGCTCGTAGCCTACCCTAGCCTAGCCTAACCTAGCCTAACCTAGCCTAACCCAACCTAACCTAACCTGACCTGACCTGACCTGACCACACCAGACCAGAACACAGTTTTCCAATGCCGGCAGCTCTCTCATGATAACTTCACCGACGAAACGCGGCCGCTGCTGAGCCTTACTATGCTGTACGCGCTCGTAGCCTAGCCTGACCTGACCAAACTAAAACAACATTTTCTAATGCCAGCAGCTGTCTCATGATAGCTTCACCGACGAAACGCGGTCGCTGCTAAGCCTGACTACGCTGTACGCGCTCGTAGCCTAACCTAACTAGAACGCCGTTTTGCAATGCCGGCAGCTCTCTCATGATAGCTTCACCGACGAAACGCGGCCGCTGCTAAGCCTTACTACGCTGTAGCGCTCGTAGCCTAGCCTAGCCTAGCCGAGCCTAGTCGAACCGAACCGAACCGAACCTAACCTAAACTAAACTTAACTAAATTAAACACAGTTTTCCAATGCCGGCAGCTCTCTCATGATAGCTTCACCGACGAAACGCGGGCGCTGCTAAGCCTTACTACGCTGTACGCGCTCGTAGCCTAGCCTAACCTAACCTAGCCTAGCCTAACCTAACCTAACCTAACCTAACCTAACCTAACCTAACCTAACCTAACCTAACCTAACCTAACCTAGCCTAGCCTAGCCTAACCTAACCTAACCTAACATAACCTAGAACACAGTTTTCCAATGCCGGCAGCTCTCTCATGATAGCTTCACTGACGAAACGCGGCCGCTGCTAAGCCTTACTACGCTGTACGCGCTCGTAGCCTAACCTAACCTAAGCTAACTATAACGCCATTTTCCAATGCCAGCAGCTGTCTCATGGTAGCTTCACCGACAAAACGCGGCCGCTGCTACCCTTACTACGCTGTACGCGCTGGTAGCCTAACCTAACCTAACCTAACTAAAACACCATTTTCCAATGCAAGCAGTTCTGTCATGATAGCTTCACCGACGAAACGCGGCCGCTGCTAAGCCTAACTACGCTGTACGCGCTCGTACCCTAACCTAACCTAACTAGAACGCCGTTTTGCAATGCCGGCAGCTCTCTCATGATAGCTTCACCGACGAAACGCGGCCGCTGCTAACCCTTACTACGCTGTACGCGCTCGTAGCCTAGCCTAGCCTAACCTAGCCTAACCTAGCCTAACCCAACCTAACCTAACCTGACCTGACCTGACCTGACCACACCAGACCAGAACACAGTTTTCCAATGCCAGCAGCTGTCTCATGATAGCTTCACTGACGAAACCCGGCCGCTGCTAAGCCTTACTACGCTGTACGCGCTCGTAGCCTAGCCTAGCCTAACCTAGCCTAACCTAGCCTAACCTAACCTAACCTAACCTGACCTGACCTGACCAGACCAGACGAGAACACAGTTTTCCAATGCCGGCAGCTCTCTCATGATAACTTCACTGACGAAACGAGGCCGCTGCTAAGCCTTACTACGCTGTACGTGCTCATAGCCTAGCCTAGCCTAGCCTAGCCTAGCCTAGCCTAGCCTAGCCTAGCCTAGCCTAACCTAAGCTAACCTAACCTAACCTAACCTAGCCTAGCCTAGCCTAACCCAACCCAACCCAACCCAACACACAGTTTTCCAATGCCGGCAGCTCTCTCATGATAGCTTCACCGACGAAACGCGGCCGCTGCTAAGCCTTACTACGCTGTACGAGCTCGTAGCCTAACCTAACCTAACTAGAACGCCGTTTTGCCATGGCGGCAGCTCTCTCATGGTAGCTTCACCGACGAAACGCGGCCGCTGCTACGCCTTACTACGCTGTACGTGCTCGTAGCCTAGCCTAGCCTAGCATAGCCTAGCCTAACCTAACCTAACCTAACCTAACCTAGCCTACCCTAACCTAACCTAACCTAAGCTAACCTAAGCTAACCTAACCTAACCTAACCTAGCCTAACCTAACCTAACCTAACCTAGCCTAGCCTAACTTAACCTAACCCAATCCAACCCAACACACAGTTTTCCAATGCCGCCAGCTCTCTCATGATAGCTTCACCGACGAAACGCGGCCGCTGCTAAGCCTTACTATGCTGTACGCGCTGGTAGCCTAACCTAACCTAACCTAACTAAAACACCATTTTGCAATGCCAGCAGCTGTCTCATGATAGCTTCACCGACGAAACGCGGTCGCTGCTAAGCCTTACTACGCTGTACGCGCTCGTAGCCTAGCCTAGCCTAACTAGAACGCCGTATTGCCATGCCGGCAGCTCTCTTATGGTAGCTTCACCGACGAAACGCGGCCGCTGCTAACCCTTACTACGCTGTACGCGCTCGTAGCCTAGCCTAGCCTAGCCTAGCCTAACCTAGCCTAACCTAACCTATCCTAACCTAACCTAACCTGACATGACCAGAACAGAACACAGTTTTCCAATGCCGGCAGCTCTCTCATGATAAATTCACCGACGAAACGCGGCCGCTGCTAAGCCTTACTACGCTGTACGCGCTCGTAGCCTAACCTAACCTCACCTAACTAGAACAGTTTTCCAATGCCGGCAGCTCTCTCATGATAGCTTCACCGACGAAATGCGGCTGCTGCTAAGCCTTACTACGCTGTACGCGCTCGTAGCCTAACCTAACCTAACTAGAACGCCGTTTTGCCATGCCGGCAGCTCTCTCATGGTAGCTTCACCGACGAAACGCGGCCGCTGCTACGCCTTACTATGCTGTAGATGCTCGTAGCCTAGCCTAGCCTAGCCTACCCTAGCCTAGCCTAGCCTAGCCTAGCCTAGCCTATTCCAGCCTAGCCTAACCTAAGCTAACCTAACCTAACCTAACCTAGCCTAGCCGAGCCTAGCCTAGCCTAACCTAACCCAACCCAACCCAACCCAACCCAACACACAGTTTTCCAATGCCGGCAGCTCTCTCATGATAGCTTCACCGATGAAACGCGACCGCTGCTAAGCCTTACTACGCTGTATGCGCGCGTAGCCTAACCTAACCTAACTAGAACGCCGTTTTGCCATGGCGGCAGCTCTCTCACGATAGCTTCACCGACGAAACGCGGCCGCTGCTACCCTTACTACGCTGTACGTGCTCGTAGCCTAACCTAACCTAACTAGAACGCCGTTTTCCCATGCCGGCAGCTCTCTAATGGTAGCTTCACCGACGAA
The DNA here is from genome assembly GCF_037126465.1 of Ornithodoros turicata. Classification (NCBI taxonomy): domain Eukaryota; kingdom Metazoa; phylum Arthropoda; class Arachnida; order Ixodida; family Argasidae; genus Ornithodoros; species Ornithodoros turicata. The sequence goes on from NC_088201.1 coordinate 229,522,627, forward strand.
ACGCGGCCGCTGCTACACCTTACTACGCTGTACATGCTCGTAGCCTAGCCTAGCCGAACCTAACCTTACCTAACCTAGCCTAGTCTAGCCTAACCTAACCCAACCCAACCCAACACACAGTTTTCCAATGCCGGCAGCTCTCTCATGGTAGCTTCACCGACGAAACGCAGCCGCTGCTAAGCCTTACTACGCTGTACGCGCTCGTAGCCTAACCTAGCCTAGCCTAGCCTAGCCTAGCCTAGCCTAACCTAACCTAACCTAACCTAACCTAACCTAACCTAAGCTAAGCTAAACTAAACTAAACTAAACTAAACTAAACTAAACACTGTTTTCCAATGCCGGCAGCTCTTTCATGATAGCTTCACCGACGAAACGTGGCCGCTGGTAAGCCTTACTACGCTGTACGCGCATGTAGCCTAACCTAGCCTAGCCTAGCCTAGCCTAACCTAACCTCGCCTAACCTAACCTAACCTAACCTAACCTGACCTAACCTAACCTAACCAAACCTAACCTAACCTAACCTAACCTAACCCAACCCAACCCAACACACAGTTTTCCAATGCCGCCAGCTCTCTCATGATAGCTTCACCGACGAAACGCGGCCGCTGGTAAGCCTTACTATGCTGTACGCGCTGGTAGCCTAACCTAACCTAACCTAACTAAAACACCATTTTGCAATGCCAGCAGCTGTCTCATGATAGCTTCACCGACGAAACGCGGTCGCTGCTAAGCCTTACTACGCTGTACGCGCTCGTAGCCTAGCCTAGCCTAACTAGAACGCCGTATTGCCATGCCGGCAGCTCTCTTATGGTAGCTTCACCGACGAAACGCGGCCGCTGCTAACCCTTACTACGCTGTACGCGCTCGTAGCCTAGCCTAGCCTAGCCTAGCCTAACCTAGCCTAACCTAACCTATCCTAACCTAACCTAACCTGACATGACCAGAACAGAACACAGTTTTCCAATGCCGGCAGCTCTCTCATGATAAATTCACCGACGAAACGCGGCCGCTGCTAAGCCTTACTACGCTGTACGCGCTCGTAGCCTAACCTAACCTCACCTAACTAGAACAGTTTTCCAATGCCGGCAGCTCTCTCATGATAGCTTCACCGACGAAATGCGGCTGCTGCTAAGCCTTACTACGCTGTACGCGCTCGTAGCCTAACCTAACCTAACTAGAACGCCGTTTTGCCATGCCGGCAGCTCTCTCATGGTAGCTTCACCGACGAAACGCGGCCGCTGCTACGCCTTACTATGCTGTAGATGCTCGTAGCCTAGCCTAGCCTAGCCTACCCTAGCCTAGCCTAGCCTAGCCTAGCCTAGCCTATTCCAGCCTAGCCTAACCTAAGCTAACCTAACCTAACCTAACCTAGCCTAGCCAAGCCTAGCCTAGCCTAACCTAACCCAACCCAACCCAACCCAACCCAACACACAGTTTTCCAATGCCGGCAGCTCTCTCATGATAGCTTCACCGATGAAACGCGACCGCTGCTAAGCCTTACTACGCTGTATGCGCGCGTAGCCTAACCTAACCTAACTAGAACGCCGTTTTGCCATGGCGGCAGCTCTCTCACGATAGCTTCACCGACGAAACGCGGCCGCTGCTACCCTTACTACGCTGTACGTGCTCGTAGCCTAACCTAACCTAACTAGAACGCCGTTTTCCCATGCCGGCAGCTCTCTAATGGTAGCTTCACCGACGAAACGCGGCCGCTGCTACACCTTACTACGCTGTACATGCTCGTAGCCTAGCCTAGCCGAACCTAACCTTACCTAACCTAGCCTAGTCTAGCCTAACCTAACCCAACCCAACCCAACACACAGTTTTCCAATGCCGGCAGCTCTCTCATGGTAGCTTCACCGACGAAACGCAGCCGCTGCTAAGCCTTACTACGCTGTACGCGCTCGTAGCCTAACCTAGCCTAGCCTAGCCTAGCCTAGCCTAGCCTAACCTAACCTAACCTAACCTAACCTAACCTAACCTAACCTAAGCTAAGCTAAACTAAACTAAACTAAACTAAACTAAACTAAACACTGTTTTCCAATGCCGGCAGCTCTTTCATGATAGCTTCACCGACGAAACGTGGCCGCTGGTAAGCCTTACTACGCTGTACGCGCATGTAGCCTAACCTAGCCTAGCCTAGCCTAGCCTAACCTAACCTCGCCTAACCTAACCTAACCTAACCTAACCTGACCTAACCTAACCTAACCTAACCAAACCTAACCTAACCTAACCTAACCTAACCCAACCCAACCCAACACACAGTTTTCCAATGCCGGCAGCTCTCCATGATAGCTTCACCGACGAAACGCGGCCGCTGGTAAGCCTTACTACACTGTACGCGCTTGTAGCCTAACCTAGCCTAGCCTAGCCTAGCTTAACCTAACCTAACCTAACCTAACCTAACCTAACCTAACCTAACCTAACCTAACCTAACCTAACCTAACCTAGCCTAGCCTAGCCTAGCCTAGCCTAGCCTAACCCAACCTAACCTAACCTAGCCTAACATAACCTGGGACACACTTTTCCAATGCCGGCTGCTCTCTCATGATAGCTTCACCGACGAAACGCGGCCGCTGCTAAGCCTTACTACGCTGTACGCGCTCGTAGCCTAACCTAACGTAACCTAAGTAAAACGCCATTTTCCAATGCCAGCAGCTGTCTCATGAGAGCTTGACCGACAAAACGCAGCTGCTGCTAAGCCTTACTATACTGTATGCGCTCGTAGGCTAACCTAACTAGAACTATGTTTTGCAATGCCGGCAGCTGCTTCACCGACGAAACGCGGCCGCTGCTAAGCCTTACTACATTGAATGCGCTCGTAGCCTAGCCTAGCTTAGCCTAACCTAACCTGACCTGACCTGACCAGACCAGAACACAGTTTTCTAATGCCAGCAGCTGTCTCACGTTAGCTTCACCGACGAAACGCGGCCGCTGCTACCCTTACTACGCTGTACGTGCTCGTAGCCTAGCCTAGCCTAGCCTAGCTTAGCCTAACCTAACCTAACCTAACCTAACCTAACCTAACCTAACCTAACCTAGCCCAGCCTAGCCTAGCCCAGCATAGCCTAGCCTAGCCTAGCCTAACCTAACCTAACCTAACCTAACCTAACCTAACCTTGCCTAGCCTAACCTGACCTAACCTAACCTAACCTAACCTAACATAACGTAGAACACAGTTTTCCAATGCCGGAAGCTCTCTCATGATAGCTTCACCGACGAAACGCGGCCGCTGCTAAGCCTTACTACGCTGTATGCGCTCGTAGCCTAGCCTAACCTAACCTAGCCTAGCTTAGCCTAACCTAACCTAACCTAACCTAACCTAACCTAACCTAACCTAACCTAACCTAACCTAACCTAACCTAACCTAACCTAACCTAACCTGACCTAACCTAACCTAACCTAACATAACCTAACATAACCTAGAACACAGTTTTCCAATGCCGGCAGCTCTCTCATGATAGCTTCACCGACGAAACGCGGCCGCTGTTAAGCCTTACTACGTTGTACGCGCTCGTAGGCTAACCTAACTAGAACGCTATTTTGCAATGTCGGCAGCTCTCTCATGATAGCTTCACCGACGAAACGCGGCCGCTGCTAAGCCTAACTACACTGAACGCGCTCGTAGCCTAGCCTCGCCTAGCCTAACCTAACCTGACCTGACCTGACCAGACCAGACCAGACCAGAACACAGTTTGCCAATGCCGGCAGCTCTCTCATGATAGCTTCACCGACGAAACGCGACCGCTGCTAAGCCTTACTACGCTGTACATGCTCGTAGCCTAGCCTAGCCTAGCCTAGCCTAGCCCAACCTAACCTAACCTAGCCTAGCCTAACCTAACCTAGCCTAGCCTAGCCTAGCCTAGCCTAGCCTAGCCTAGCCTAACCTAACCTAACCAAACCTAACCTAACCCAACCTAACCCAACACACAGTTTTCCAATGTCGGCAGCTCTCCCATGATAGCTTCACCGACGAAACGCGGCCGCTGGTAAGCCTTACTACGCTGTACACGCTCGTAGCCTAACCTAGCCTAGCTTAACCTAACATAACGTAACCTAACCTACCCTAGCCTAGCCTAACCTAGTCTAGCCTTGCCTAGCCTAACCTAACCTAACCTAACCGAACCTAACATAACCTAGAACACAGTTTTCCAATGCCGGCAGCTCTCTCATGATAGCTTCACCGACGAAACGCGGCCGCTGCCAAGCCTTACTACGCTGTACGCGCTGGTAGCCTATCCTAACCTAACCTAACCTAACTAAAACGCCACTTTGCAATGCCAGCAGCTGTCTCATGATAGCTTCACCGACGAAACGCGGCCGCTGCCAAGCCTTACTACGCTGTACGCGCTCGTAGCCTAGCCTAGCCGAGCCAAGCCTAGTCGAACCGAACCGAACCTAACCTAACCTAAGCTAAACTAAACTAAACTAAACTAAACACAGTTTTCCAATGCCAGCAGCTCTCTCATGATAGCTTCACCGACGAAACGCAGCCGCTGCTAAGCCTTACTACGCTGTACGCGCTCGTAGCCTAGCCTAGCCTAGCCTAGCCTAACCTAACCTAACCTAACCTAACCTAACCTAATCTAACCCAACCCAACCCAACCCAACACACAGTTTTCCAATGCCGGCAGCTCTCCCATGATAGCTTCACCGACGAAACGTGGCCGCTGGTAAGCCTTACTACGCTGTACATGCTCGTAGCCTAGCCTAGCCTAGCCCAACCTAACCTAACCTAGCCTAGCCTAACCTAACCTAGCCTAGCCTAGCCTAGCCTAGCCTAGCCTAGCCTAGCCTAACCTAACCTAACCAAACCTAACCTAACCAAACCTAACCCAACCTAACCCAACACACAGTTTTCCAATGCCGGCAGCTCTCCCATGATAGCTTCACCGACGAAACGCGGCCGCTGGTAAGCCTTACTACGCTGTACACGCTCGTAGCCTAACCTAGCCTAGCTTAACCTAACATAACGTAACCTAACCTACCCTAGCCTAGCCTAACCTAGTCTAGCCTTGCCTAGCCTAACCTAACCTAACCTAACCTAACCTAACCTAACCTAACATAACCTAGAACACAGTTTTCCAATGCCGGCAGCTCTCTCATGATAGCTTCACCGACGAAACGCGGCCGCTGCCAAGCCTTACTATGCTGTACGCGCTGGTAGCCTATCCTAACCTAACCTAACCTAACTAAAACGCCACTTTGCAATGCCAGCAGCTGTCTCATGATAGCTTCACCGACGAAACGCGGCCGCTGCCAAGCCTTACTACGCTGTACGCGCTCGTAGCCTAGCCTAGCCGAGCCGAGCCTAGTCGAACCGAACCGAACCTAACCTAACCTAAGCTAAACTAAACTAAACTAAACTAAACACAGTTTTCCAATGCCAGCAGCTCTCTCATGATAGCTTCACCGACGAAACGCAGCCGCTGCTAAGCCTTACTACGCTGTACGCGCTTGTAGCCTAGCCTAGCCTAGCCTAGCCTAGCCTAACCTAACCTAACCTAACCTAACCTAATCTAACCCAACCCAACCCAACACACAGTTTTCCAATGCCGGCAGCTCTCCCATGATAGCTTCACCGACGAAACGTGGCCGCTGGTAAGCCTTACTACTCTATACGCGCTTGTAGCCTAACCTAGCCTAGCCTAGCCTAGCCTAGCCTAGCTTAACCTAACATAACCTAACCTAACCTAGCCTAGCCTAGCCTAGCCTAGCCTAGCCTAGCCTAGCCTAGCCTAGCCTAACCTAACCTAACCTAACCTAACCTAACCTAACCTAGCCTAACCTAGTCTAGCCTTGCCTAGCCTAACCTAACCTAACCTAACTAAAACGCCATTTTCCAATGCCAGCAGCTGTCTCATGAGAGCTTGACCGACAAAACGCAGCTGCTGCTAAGCCTTACTACGCTGTATGCGCTCGTAGGCTAACCTAACTAGAACTATGTTTTGCAATGCCGGCAGCTCTCCCATGATAGCTTCACCGACGAAACGTGGCCGCTGCTAAGCCTTACTACATTGAATGCGCTCGTAGCCTAGCCTAGCTTAGCCTAACCTAACCTGATCTGACCTGACCTGACCATACCAGAACACAGTTTTCCAATGCCGGCAGCTCTCTCATGATAGCTTCACCGACGAAACGCGACCGCTGCTAAGCCTTACTACGCTGTATGCGCTCGTAGCCTAACCTAACCTAACCAAACCTAACTAAAACGCCATTTTCACATGCCAGCAGCTGTCTCACGATAGCTTCACCGACGAAACGCGGCCGCTGCTACCCTTACTACGCTGTACGTGCTCGTAGCCTAGCCTAGCCTAGCCTACCCTAACCTAACCTAACCTAACCTAACCTAACCTAACCTAACCTGACCTAACCTAACCTAACCTAACATAACCTAGAACACAGTTTTCCAATGCCGGCAGCTCTCTCATGATAGCTTCACCGACGAAACGCGGCCGCTGCTAAGCCTAACTACACTGAATGTGCTCGTAGCCTAGCCTCGCCTAGCCTAACCTAACCTGACCTGACCAGACCAGACCAGAACACAGTTTGCCAATGCCGGCAGCTCTCTCATGATAGCTTCACCGACGAAACGCGACCGCTGCTAAGCCTTACTACGCTGTACATGCTCGTAGCCTAGCCTAGCCTAGCCTAGCCTAGCCCAACCTAACCTAACCTAGCCTAGCCTAGCCTAACCTAGCCTAGCCTAGCCTAACCTAACCAAACCTAACCTAACCTAACCTAACCCAACCCAACCCAACACACAGTTTTCCAATGCCGGCAGCTCTCCCATGATAGCTTCACCGACGAAACGCGGCCGCTGGTAAGCCTTACTACGCTGTACACGCTCGTAGCCTAACCTAGCCTAACCTAACCTAATATAACCTAGAACACTGTTTTCCAATGCCGGCAGCTCTCTCATGATAACTTCACAGACGAAACGCGGCCGCTGCTAAGCCTTACTACGCTGTATGCGCTCGTAGCCTAACCTAACCTAACCAAACCTAACTAAAACGCCATTTTCCAATGCCAGCAGCTGTCTCATGATAGCTTCACCGACGAAACGCGGCCGCTGCTACCCTTACTACGCTGTACGTGCTCGTAGCCTAGCCTAGCCTAGCCTAGCCTAGCCTAGCCTAACCTAACCTAACCTAACCTAACCTAACCTGACCTAACCTAACATAACCTAGAACACAGTTTTCCAATGCCGGCAGCTCTCTCATGATAGCTTCACCGACGAAACGCGGCCGCTGCTAAGCCTAACTACAGTGAACGCGCTCGTAGCCTAGCCTCGCCTAGCCTAACCTAACCTGACCTGACCAGACCAGACCAGACCAGAACACAGTTTGCCAATGCCGGCAGCTCTCTCATGATAGCTTCACCGACGAAACGCGACCGCTGCTAAGCCTTACTACGCTGTACATGCTCGTAGCCTAGCCTAGCCTAGCCTAGCCTAGCCCAACCTAACCTAACCTAGCCTAGCCTAACCTAACCTAGCCTAGCCTAGCCTAGCCTAGCCTAGCCTAACCTAACCAAACCTAACCTAACCTAACCCAACCCAACCCAACCCAACACACAGTTTTCCAATGCCGGCAGCTCTCCCATGATAGCTTCACCGACGAAACGCGGCCGCTGGTAAGCCCTACTACGCTGTACACGCTCGTAGCCTAACCTAGCCTAGCCTAGCCTAACCTAACCTAATATAACCTAGAACACTGTTTTCCAATGCCGGCAGCTCTCTCATGATAGCTTCACCGACGAAACGCGGCCGCTGCTAAGCTTTACTACGCTGTATGCGCTCGTAGCCTAACCTAACCTAACCAAACCTAACTAAAATGCCATTTTCCAATGCCAGCAGCTGTCTCATGATAGCTTCACCGACGAAACGCGGCCGCTGCTACCCTTACTACGCTGTACGTGCTCGTAGCCTAACCTAACCTAACTAGAACGCCGTTTTGCCATGCCTGCAGCTCTCTCATGGTAGCTTCACCGAAGAAACGCGGCCGCTGCTACGCCTTACTACGCTGTACGTGCTCGTAGCCTAGACTAGCCTAGCCTAGCCTACCCTAGCCTAGCCTAGCCTAACCTAACCTAACCTAGTCTAACCTAACCTAACCTAACCCAACCCAACCCAACACACAGTTTTCCAATGCCGGCAGCTCTCTCATGATAGCTTCACCGACGAATTGCGGCCGCTGCTAAGCCTTACTAGGCTGTACGCACTCGTAGCCTAACCTAACCTAACCTAACCTAACTAAAACGCCATTTTGCAATGCCAGCAGCTGTCTCATGATAGCTGCACCGACGAAACGTGGCCGCTGCTAAGCCTTACTACGCTGTACGCGCTCGTAGCCTAGCCTAGCCTAGCCGAGCCGAGCCGAACCTAAACTAACCTGACCTAACCTAAGCGAACCGAACCGAACCTAACCTAACCTAACCTAAACACAGTTTTCCAATGCCGGCAGCTCTCTCATGATAGCTTCACCGACGAAACGCGGCCGCTGCTAAGCCTTACTACGCTGTGCACGCTCGTAGCCTAACCTAGCCTAACCTAACCTAACCTAACCTAACCTAACCTAACCCAACCCAACCCAACCCAACACACAGTTTTCCAATTCCGGCAGCTCTCTCATGATAGCGTCACCGACGAAACGTGGCCGCTGCTAAGCCTTACTACACTGAACGCGCTCGTAGCCTAGCCTAGCCTAGCCTAACCTAACCTGACCTGACCAGACCAGACCAGACCAGAACACAGTTTTCTAATGCCGGCAGCTCTCTCATGATAGCTTCACCGACGAAACGCGGCCGCTGCTAAGCCTAATCACACTGTACACGCTCGTAGCCTAGCCTAGCCTAGCCGAGCCGTGCCGAACCTAGCCTAACCTGACCTAACCTAAGCGAACCTAACCTAACCTAACTAAAACGCCATTTTCCAATGCCAGCAGCTGTCTCATGATAGCTTCACCGACGAAACGCGGCCGCTGCTACCCTTACTACGCTGTACGTGCTCGTAGCCTAGCCTAGCCTAGCCTAACCTAACCTGACCTGACCAGACCAGACCAGACCAGAACACAGTTTTCTAATGCCGGCAGCTCTCTCATGGTAGCTACACCGACAGAACGCGGCCGCTGCTGCGCCTTGCTACGCTGTACCTGCTCGTAGCCTAGCCTAGCCTAGCTTAGCCTAGCCTAGCCTAACCTAACCTAACCTAGCCTAGCCTAACCTAGCCTAGCCTAGCCTAGCCTAAACTAACCTAACCCAACCTAACCCAACCCAACCCAAAACACAGTTTTCCAATGCCAGCAGCTGTCCCATGATAGCTTCACCGACGAAACGTGGCCGCTACTAAGCCTGACTACGCTGTACACGCTCGAAGCCTAGCCTAGCCTAGCCGAGCCGAACCTAAACTAACCTGACCTAACCTAACCTAACCTAACCTAACATAACCTAGAACAGAGTTTTCCAATGCGGGCAGCTCTCTCATGATAGTTCACCGGCGAAACCCGGCCGCTGCTAAGCCTTACTACGCTGTACGTGCTCGTAGCCTAACCTAACCTAACCTAACTAAAACGCCATTTTCCAATGCCAGCAGCTGTCTCATGATAGCTTCACCGACGAAACGCGGCCGCTGCTACCCTTACTACGCTGTACGCGCTCGTAGCCTAGCCTGACCTGACCTAACCTGACCTGACCTGACCTGACCAGACAAGAAAAGTTTTCCAAAGCCGGCAGCTCTCTCGTGATAGCTTCACCGACGAAACGCGGCCGCTGCTAAGCCTTACTACGCTGTACGCTCTCGTAGCCTAGCCTGACCTGACCTGACCAGACCAGAACACAGTTTTCCAATGCCAGCAGCTCTCTCATGATAGCTTCACCGACGAGACGCGGCCGCTGCTACGCCTTACTACGCTGTACGCGCTCGTAGCTTAACCTAGCCTAGCCTAGCCTAACCTAACCTAACCTAACCTAACCTAACCAAACCAAACCAAACCAAACCAAACCCAACACACAGTTTTCCAATGCCGGCAGCTGTCCCATGATAGCTTCACCGACGAAACGTGGCCGCTGCTAAGCCTTACTATGCTGTACGCGCTCGTAGCCTAGCCTGACCTAACCTAACCTAACTTAAACACAGTTTTCCAATGCCGGCAGCTCTCTCATGATAGCTTTACCGACGAAACGCGGCCGCTGCTAAGCCTTACTACGCTGTACGCGATTGTAGCCTAGCCTAGCCTAACCTAACCTAACCTGACCTGACCAGACCAGAACAGTTTTCCAAAGCCGGCAGCTCTCTCGTGATAGCTTCACCGACGAAACGCGGCCGCTGCTAAGCCTTACTACGCTGTACGCGCTCGTAGCCTACCCTAGCCTACCCTAGCCTAGCCTAGCCTAACCTAACCTAACATAACCTAGAACACAGTTTTCCAATGCGTGCAGCTCTCTCATGGTAGCTTCACCGACGAAACGCGGCCGCTGCTGCCCTTAGTACGCTGTACACGCTCGTAGCCTAGCCTAGCCTAGCCTAGCCTAGCCTAACCTAACCTGACCTGACCTGACCTGACCTAACCTGACCAGACCAGACGAGGACAGAACACAGTTTTCCAATGCCGGCAGCTCTCTCATGGTAGCTACACCTACGAAACGCGGCCGCTGCTACGCCTTACTACGCTGTACACGCTCGTAGCCTAGCCTAGCCTAGCCTAGCCTAGCCTAACCTAACCTGACCAGACCAGACGAGGCTAGAACACAGTTTTCCAATGCCGCCAGCTCTCTCATGATAGCTTCACCGACGAAACGCGGCCGCTGCAAAGCCTTACTACGCTGTACGTGCTCGTAGCCTAACCTAACCTAACTAGAACGCCGTTTTGCCATGCCGGCAGCTCTCTCATGGTAGCTTCACCGACGAAGCGCGGCCGCTGCTACGCCTTACTATGCTGTACGTGCTCGTAGCCTAGCCTAGCCTAGCCTAGCCTAACCTAACCTAGCCTAGTCTAACCTAACCTAACCTAACCTAACCTAGCCTAGCCTAGCCTAGCCTAGCCTAACCTAAGCTAACCTAACTTAACCTAACCTAACCTAACCTAGCCTAGCCTAGCCTAGCCTAGTCTAGCCTAGCCTAACCTAGCCTAGCCTAGCCTAGCCTAGCCTAACCTAACCCAACCCAACCCAACCCAACCCAACACACAGTTTTCCAATGCCGGCAGCTCTCTCATGATAGCTTCACCGATGAAACGGGGCCGGTGCTAAGCCTTACTACGCTGTGCACGCTGGTAGCCTAACCTAACCTAACTAGAACGGTTTTCCAATGCCGGCAGCACTCTCATGATAGCTTTACCGACGAAACGCGGCCGCTGCTATGCCTTACTATGCTGTACGTACTCGTAGCCTAGCCTAGCCTAGCCTAGCCTAGCCTAACCTAACCTAGCCTAGCCTAGCCTAGCCTAGCCTAGCCTAACCTAACCTAACCTAACCTAACCTAACCTAATCCAACCCAACCGAACACACAGTTTTCCAATGCCGGCAGCTCTCTCATGGTAGCTTCACCGACGAAACGCGGCCGCTGCTAAGCCTTACTACGCTGTACGCGCTCGTAGCTTAACCTAGCCTAACCTAGCCTAGCCTAGCCTAGCCTAGCCTAGCCTAACCTAACCTAACCTAACCTAACCTAACCTAACCTAACCCAACCTAACCTAACCTAGCCTAGCCTAACCTACCCTAGCATAGCCTAACCTAACCTAACCTAACCTAACTGGTAGCCTAACCTAACCTAACTAGAACAGTTTTCCAATGCCGGCAGCTCTCTCATGATAGCTTCACCGACGAAACGCGGCCGCTGCTAAGCCTTACTACGCTGTACGCGCTCGTAGCCTAGCCTAGCCTAACCTAACCTAACCTAATCTAGCCTAACCTAGCCTAGCCTAGCCTAGTCTAACCTAACCTAACCTAACCTAACCCAACCCAACCCAACACAGTTTTCCAATGCCAGCAGCTGTCTTATGATAGCTTAACCGATGAAACGTGGCCGCTGCTAAGCCTTACTACGCTGTACGCGCTCGTAGCCTAGCCTGACCTGACCTGACCAGACCAGAACACAGTTTTCCAATGCCAGCAGCTCTCTCATGATAGCTTCACCGACGAAACGCGGCCGCTGCTACGCCTTACTACGCTGTACACGCTCGTAGCCTAGCCTAGCCTAGCCTAGCCTAGCCTAACCTAACCTGACCTGACCTGACCTGACCTAACCTGACCAGACCAGACGAGGCCAGAACACAGTTTTCCAATGCCGCCAGCTCTCTCATGATAGCTTCACCGACGAAACGCGGCCGCTGCAAAGCCTTACTACGCTGTACGTGCTCGTAGCCTAACCTAACCTAACTAGAACGCCGTTTTGCCATGCCGGCAGCTCTCTCATGGTAGCTTCACCGACGAAACGCGGCCGCTGCTACGCCTTACTATGCTGTACGTGCTCGTAGCCTAGCCTAGCCTAGCCTAGCCTAACCTAACCTAGCCTAGTCTAACCTAACCTAACCTAACCTAACCTAACCTAACCTAGCCTAGCCTAGCCTAGCCTAACCTAAGGTAACCTAACTTAACCTAACCTAACCTAACCTAGCCTAGCCTAGCCTAGCCTAGCCTAGCCTAGCCTAGCCTAGCCTAGCCTAGCCTAGCCTAACCTAACCTAACCTAACCTAACCCACCCCAACCCAACCCAACACACAGTTTTCCAATGCCGGCAGCTCTCTCATGATAGCTTCACCGATGAAACGGGGCCGGTGCTAAGCCTTACTACGCTGTGCACGCTGGTAGCCTAACCTAACCTAACTAGAACGGTTTTTCAATGCCGGCAGCTCTCTCATGATAGCTTTACCGACGAAACGCGGCCGCTGCTATGCCTTACTACGCTGTACGTACTCGTAGCCTAGCCTAGCCTAGCCTAGCCTAACCTAACCTAGCCTAGCCTAGCCTAGCCTAGCCTAACCTAACCTAACCTAACCTAACCTAACCTAACCTAACCCAACCCAACCGAACACACAGTTTTCCAATGCCGGCAGCTCTCTCATGGTAGCTTCACCGACGAAACGCGGCCGCTGCTAAGCCTTACTACGCTGTACGCCCTCGTAGCCTAACCTAGCCTAGCCTAGCCTAACCTAACCTAATCTAATCTAACCTAACCTAACCTAACCTAACCTTACCCAACCCAACACACAGTTTTCCAATGCCGGCAGCTCTCTCATGATAGCTTCACCGACGAAACGCGGCCGCTGCTAAGCCTTACTACGCTGTACGCGCTCGTAGCTTAACCTAGCCTAACCTAGCCTAGCCTAGCCTAGCCTAGCCTAGCCTAGCCTAACCTAACCTAACCTAACCTAACCTAACCTAACCTAACCTAACCTAACCTAACCTAACCTAACCTAACCTAACCCAACCTAACCTAACCTAGCCTAGCCTAGCCTAACCTACCCTAGCATAGCCTAACCTAACCTAACCTAACCTAACTGGTAGCCTAACCTAACCTAACTACAACAGTTTTCCAATGCCGGCAGCTCTCTCATGATAGCTTTACCGACGAAACGCGGCCGCTGCTAAGCGTTACTACGCTGCACGCGCTCGTAGCCTAACCTAACCTAACTAGAACACCGTTTTGCCATGCCGGCAGCTGTCTCATGGTAGCTTCACCGACGAAACGCGGCCGCTGCTAAGCCTTACTACGCTGTACGCGCTCGTAGCTTAACCTAGCCTAGCCTAGCCTAACCTAACCTAACCTAACCTAACCTAACCTAACCCAACCTAACCTAACCTAACCTAGCCTAGCCTAACCTACCCCAGCCTAGCCTAACCTAACCTAACCTAACCTACCTAAAACACCATTTTGCAATGCCAGGAGCTGTCTCATGATAGCTTCACCGACGAAACGCGGCCGGTGCCAAGCCTTACTACGCTGTACGCGCCCGTAGCCTAGCCTGACCTGACCAGACCAGAACACAGTTTTCCAAAGCCGGCAGCTCTCTCATGATAGCTTCACGGACGAAACGCGGCCGCTCCTAAGCCTTACTACGCTGTACGCGCTCGTAGCCTAACCTAACCTTACTAGAACGCCGTTTTGCCATGCCAGCAGCTCTCTCGTGATAGCTTCACCGACAAAACGCGGCCGCTGCTAAGCCTTACTACGCTGTACGCGCTCGTAGCCTCACCTAACTAGAACGCTGTTTTGCAATGCCAGCAACTCTCTCATCATAGCTTCACCGACGAAACGCGGCCGCTGCTAAGCCTCACTACACTGAACGCGCTCGTAGCCTAGCCTAGCCTAGCCTAGCCTAGCCTAACCTAGCCTAACCTAACCTGACCTGACCAGACCAGACCAGACCAGACCAGACCAGACGAGAACACAGTTTTCTAATGCCGGCAGCTCTCTCATGATAGCTTCACCGACGAAACGCGGCCGCTGCTAAGCCTTGCTACGCTGTACGCGCTCGTAGCCTAACCTAACCTAACCTAACTAGAACAGTTTTCCAATGCCAGCAGCTCTCTCATGATAGCTTCACCGACGAAACGCGGCCGCTGCTAAGCCTTGCTACGCTGTACGCGCTCGTAGCCTAACCTAACCTAACCTAACTAGAACAGTTTTCCAATGCCAGCAGCTCTCTCATGATAGCTTCACCGATGAAACGCTGTATGCGCTAGCCCTAGCTTAACCCTAGCCTAACCTAACCTAGCCTAGCCTAGCCTAGCCTAACCTAACCTAACCTAACCTAACCTAACCTAACCTAACCTAACCTAACCTAACCTAACCTAACCTAACCTAACTAGAACGCCGTTTTGCAATGCCGGCAGCTGTCCCATGATAGCCTCACCGACGAAACGTGGCCGCTGCTAAGCCTTACTACGCTGTACGCGCTCGTAGCCTAGCCTGACCTGACCTGACCAGACCAGACCAGAACACAGTTTTCCAAAGCCGGCAGCTCTCTCATGATAGCTTCACGGACGAAACGCGGCCGCTCCTAAGCCTTACTACGCTGTACGCGCTCGTAGCCTAACCTAACCTTACTAGAACGCCGTTTTGCCATGCCAGCAGCTCTCTCATGGTAGCTACGCTGACGAAACGCGGCCGCTGCTACGCCTTAATACGCTGTACATGCTCGTAGCCTCGCCTAGCCTAGCCTAACCTAACCTAGCCTAGCCTAACCTAACCTAACCTAACCTAACCTAACCTAGCCTAGCCTAGCCTAGCCTAACCTAACCTAACCTAACCTAACCTAACCTAACCTAACCTAACCTAGCCTAGCCTAACCCAACCCAACACACAGTTTTCCAATGCGGCCGCTGCTAAGCCTTACTACGCTGTACGCGCTCGTAGCCTAACCTAACCTAACCTAACTAAAACGCCATTTTGCAATGCCAGCAGCTGTCTCATGATAGCTTCACCAACGAAACGCGGCCGCCGCTAAGCCTTACTATGCTGTACGCGCTCGTAGCCTAGCCTCACCTGACCTGACCTGGCCTGACCTGACCTGACCTGACCAGACCAGACCAGAACACAGTTTTCCAAAGCCGGCAGCTCTCTCATGATAGCTTCACCGACGAAATGCGGCTGCTGCTAAGCCTTACTACGCTGTACGCGCTCGTAGCCTAGCCTCACCTGACCTGACCTGGCCTGGCCTGGCCTGGCCTGGGCTGACCTGACCTGACCTGACCAGAACACAGTTTTCCAATGCCAGCAACTCTCTCATCATAGCTTCACCGACGAAACGCGGCCGCTGCTAAGCCTCACTACACTGAACACGCTCGTAGCCTAGCCTAGCCTAGCCTAGCCTAGCCTAGCCTAGCCTAACCTAACCTAACCTAACCTAACCTAACCTAACCTAACCTAACCTAACCTAACCTAACCTAACCTAGAACACAGTTTTCCAATGCTGGCAGCTCTCTCATGATAGCTTCACCGACGAAATGCGGCCGCTGCTAAGCCTTACTACGCTGTGCGCGCTGGTAGCCTAACCTAACCTAACTAGAACAGTTTTCCAATGCCGGCAGCTCTCTCATGATAGCTTTAGCGACGAAACGCGGCCGCTGCTAAGTGTTACTACTCTGCATGCGCTCGTAGCCTAACCTAACCTAACCTTGCCTAGCCTAGCCTAGCCTAACCTAACCTAACCTAACCTAACCTAACCTAACCTAACGTAACCTAACCCAACCTAACCTAGCCTAGCCTAACCTAACCTACCCTAGCCTAACCTAACCCAACCCAACACAACCCAACACACAGTTTTCCAATGCCGGCAGCTCTCTCATTATAGCTTCACCGAGGAAACGCGGCCGCTGCTAAGCCTTACTACGCTGTACGCGCTCGTAGCCTAACCTAACCTAACTAGAACGCCGTTTTGCCATGCCAGCAGCTCTCTCATGGTAGCTTCACCGACGAAACGCGGCCGCTGCTACGCCTTACTACGATGTACATGCTCGTAGCCTAGCCTAGCCTAACCTAACCTAACCTAATCTAGCCTAACCTAGCCTAACCTAGCCTAGCCTAGCCTAGTCTAACCTAACCTAACCTAACCTAACCCAACCCAACCCAACACACAGTTTTCCAATGCCAGCAGCTGTCTCATGATAGCTTAACCGACGAAACGTGGCCGCTGCTAAGCCTTACTACGCTGTACGCGCTCGTAGCCTAGCCTGACCTGACCTGACCAGACCAGAACACAGTTTTCCAATGCCAGCAGCTCTCTCATGATAGCTTCACCGACGAAACGCGGCCGCTGCTAAGCCTAACTACGCTGTACACGCTCGTAGCCTAGCCTAGCCTAGCCTAACCTGACCTAACCTAAGCGAACCTAACCTAACCTAACCTAACCTAACTAAAACGCCATTTTCCAATGCCAGCAGCTGTCTCATGATAGCTTCACCGACGAAACGCGGCCGCTGCTACCCTTACTGCGCTGTACGTGCTCGTAGCCTAGCCTAGCCTAGCCTAGCCTAACCTAACCTAACCTAACCTAACTAAAACGCCATTTTCCAATGCCAGCAGCTCTCTCATGATAGCGTCACCGACGAAACGTGGCCGCTGCTAAGCCTTACTACACTGAACGCGCTCGTAGCCTAGCCTAGCCTAGCCTAACCTAACCTTACCTGACCAGACCAGACCAGACCAGAACACAGTTTTCTAATGCCGGCAGCTCTCTCATGGTAGCTACACCGACGGAACGCGGCCGCTGCTGCGCCTTGCTACGCTGTACCTGCTCGTAGCCTAGCCTAGCCTAGCTTAGCCTAGCCTAGCCTAACCTAACCTAACCTAACCTAGGCTAACCTAGCCTAACCTAGCCTAGCCTAGCCTAGCCTAGCCTAAACTAACCTAACCCAACCTAACCCAACCCAACCCAAAACACAGTTTTCCAATGCCAGCAGCTGTCCCATGAGTAGTCAGAAAAACTAGCGTATCTCGCAGTGCCTATCTAGCAAAACAATTGCTAGATACGCTAGCTAGCGTATTTAGCATCAACAAACAAGACCGCCCCCGTCCCCGCCCCATCCCGCTCTTGCGAATGTTAATTAGGGTTAAACCTCGTGAGCGCCAGCCCACAGATACCGACCTCACTGTATCATCTGAGGAATTAACCACGTGGGCACCAGCCCA
Source organism: Ornithodoros turicata (assembly GCF_037126465.1). NCBI lineage: Eukaryota > Metazoa > Arthropoda > Arachnida > Ixodida > Argasidae > Ornithodoros > Ornithodoros turicata. The sequence continues at coordinate 229,540,256 of NC_088201.1, forward strand.
CTTTCACGACTCCATCTGGTAAGCCATCCCTGCCACATGCCTTTCTTAATATTATAATTAGGTGCACGCCCTACTGTGTTGGAGTAAACCACGTCAGAGTGATACCGACCTCACTGTGTCATCTGAGGAATTAACCACGTGGGCACCAGCCCCCATGTCGTAAGCCAGCCTCCAGCAAGTCCCTCGCACGCGCAACACGCGCTTCTTATTATAATTAGGTTGCATGCACACCTACTATGTAAATAACTAAGACTGGGCACGCGCCTCAGTCTTATAAAAACGGTGCATGCAAACGGAGATTAGTCAGAACAATAAAAAATGGCAGACCAGTTCTACATCAATTTACTCTCAAACGCTTCCACCGATGTATTTCCTAATAACACGATGAGTAAGTTCAGAGTTAAACTTGCTCATCCCGTGCACTTAGATGGGAAGTGGGAAGTTGCCCTGACAGAGGTGAATGTCCCGTTTGCAATTAAGAACGTCACGGACACTGTTAACGCTATATCTGAAACTAGTCTCTTTGCTCCTACACTCACAACAGAGCAAATTAAGTTTCGCGCAGGAGAAAACATTATCATACCAATTCGACAATTCCTAACGAAACATTTAAAAAGCCAAGCAAGGATTCTACGTGTCACTGGACATTATGAGCTACAACTGCCACTCAATACCGGACTTGAGTTGAGCCTAGCCCTCTCTGCCAAGCTTGGTTTTCCTGAAAAGATTATTGGATGTTCGGAAGTGGATGAAGGTCAACCAGTAAAAGTATTGAAGTATCAAGAGGATACAGAAGAAAAAATTACTTTAATCACGTACCGCTCACGTACAACAAAATATGAAATTCCAGAAGGGTATTACGAGTCGGGAAAGGACCTAGTTGATGCAATAAATCATGCATACCGAACAAAGCTAGGGCTACCAGAAAGTGCACGTGTTTTGTTTTATAATACATACAATGGAGTTTGTCAGCTGGAAGGTCGTAGCGAGGGTTATGTCACATTTCATCCATATTTGGCTCTGATGCTTGGATTCGGAAAAAGGACAACCTTCTCAAGTTTTGCTGTAGCCCAGCGGGATGTCTGTCTTTTTCCAGCACAAAATTATATCTTTATTTACAGTGACATCATCGAGAATGAAGCTGTCGGTGATATCACGGCACCTCTTCTCCGTTTACTCCCTTTCAGAGTGCAGAGTCGGAATGAAGTGATTTCATATTCTTTCACTAATCTTTACTATAAATATGTGATAGCAAAAGAACTGACCACCATTCAAATCGAACTGGCAAACGAGATAGGTGATTTCATTCCATTCATTGCCGGCTCAGGACGTGTTGAAGTGACACTGCATTTTCGAAAATGTATATAACACAGGCACCCTGTTGCATAGCACATTATGGTACGGGCAAACGTGATCAACCACTGCCACATTATTCAGCTCCTCTTTATCAAGTCGGATCTGGTTATTTCTCTGATTTAGTGCAGCAGTTTATACCTATACTAACGAAGAAGGTAGCTCCCTACGTGAGTCGAAAGCTCCTCGACACTGGACGACACATAGCAGAAGAAGTTAAGCAGGGATCAACGTTTAGAGAAGCTCTAAGGAAAGGAGTTGGTCGTACAATCCATTCAACACGTGACGAGTTGCTTCAGAGGCTCAGAGGAAAAGGAAGGAAAAGAAAACAATCTGTCAACAATAAAAGCAAACGTAAGGGGGTGGGTCGGTCAGTAAAATCCCTGAAGAAGCGAAGAAAGGTCGATTTTTTTACTACAGAAAATGTCTAGCATCGCAATAGTACATAAGAATTCCTGCCTCTGCACCACAAACCAATTGGAACTGTTTTCTCTTCCTCCAACAAACTTTTCCTTGGAGAAGTCAGAATATGTGGAGTTTTTTCCAGTTTCTGCCCCTACAGCAAGTGGTGTAATCGAATATAATGTTCCAGGTCTCGGAGGTGGATTCTTTGACTTGCAGTCTAGTTTTCTACACATTCAATGCAAAATTGTACGGAAAAATGGAGATACAGCATCAAGTACAGTTGGCAGTACAGTGACACCAGATAGTGTGATACCTGTGCAAGCATTTGCATCCTCGCTCTTTCATCATGTCCACGTCTACCTTAATTCGACACTGGTTTCTAACTTCGAAAATTATGCATATCGTTCATACTTGGACATAATAACAAATGCTAATAATGTTACTCAAACTCACACCCTCTCTGCAATGCTCTACGAACCAGATCCAGTGGGAGAATCTGAAAATTTTGCCGCTCCTGTTGAGGCAAAAGGAATTTTTGCACGCTACAAACGGACCAAAGGTTCGACACTCTGCGATCTTTATTCCCCTATCTTCAGTGATATATGTCAACAGGAAAAGTTTCTTCTCAATGGAGTCGACATAAGAGTTGTCCTTCGTCAGAACACAGATGATTTTCGACTTCTTGCACCTGCCAGCGAGACTGAAAAACACACTATAGAGTTTTCACGAATTGTGTTGTACCTGCGACGTGTGCAGGTTTCTCCAAGTGTACTCGTCGGCATCGAACGAAGACTTCAGACAACTCCAGCATCATACCTCCTTCGAGGATTAGAGATTAAGTACAGGACAATTGCTCCAAATCAATCTCAAGTGATTTTCGATGACCTTTACAGTGAACGAGTTCCCTCAAAGCTGACAGTATTGATGGTTAGAAGTGAAGCCTACCAGGGTAACAGACAAAGGAATCCATTTAAACTTGAAAATTTCAAGCTTAAGAGAGCTGTGCTTGATGTTGGTGGACAACAGTACACAGATGACTTTGACTTTCAACGATCGATCTACTCTAAAGGATATATGAATTTGCTTCACAAGCTGAAGCGGAAAGACATACCTCTAGCTCCGGCTGCATATGAGAAAGAAACGTTTATGCTCTACTACCATCTCACTCCAGATGTGGAAGTGCAGTCGCTGAGTCCAGTGGTACAAGCCAATGTTCGTCTCACCCTAACATTTGGTGGAAATCTTACAGAGGCTGTTACAGTTCTCTTTGTTTCAGAAACACCTCGTGTGCTAGAAATCAACAAAGACAGACGAGTCAAATTCGTATAGAAAAAAAAAATGGAGGAATGGGAATTTTATGCAGCCTTTGCTCGAAATCACTGCACAAGGCCACTGTTTCGTGGAACATTTGCATGCAATGAAATTGCAAGTCAAAAAGCAGAACCAGGGCTGTATGTTGTAAACACAGCTCCTAGATCCTCTCCTGGAGAACACTGGACCTTATGTTACATCTCTAAGAACAACAGCATTTCTTATTTCGACAGCTACGGCATACGACCAGTTTGCAAAGAAATTTACCAGTTTATTCACCCAACATCTTCCTTTCACTACAATGCAAAACGACTTCAGGGATATGGATCTGCTACATGTGGACTGTACTGCTTGTATGTAGGTAGTCTTCTAGCCTGTGGTTTCTCTCTTCAAGAGTGCACTCAGAAGTTTTCACCAACCAACTTCAGACACAATGACAGATTGATAGAAACACTTGTTCGAAAAAATTTCCCAAGAAAAACAGAGGATATGTCATGCTGTAGTGTACTATGAGCATTCAATAAAATTTCAGTTTGCCTGAAAAGAGCTTTATTTGTCAACTTAATTTGCACACTATATAATGAATCATTGGTAATAAAAAAAATCTCATCTGAGATAGGCTATTTACAAACAGTGACTTGCAAACAAAGACATTGTTGATGATTACATACATGCTATTAGAAACTGGTTATTTCATACACATACAGTCAAACTCCTTTATAGCGAACACCTTTTTTAACGAAAATACCACTACAGCAATTTTTTGCGGTCCTGCTGGAGCCCTATAGGTCCAATAATGGACATCCTTTTTAACGAAAATACCTTTACTGCGAATTTTTCTTGCTGTCCCCTGAGTTTCGTTGTAAAGAAGTTTGACTGTATAATCAAAAATTTTCTGACACGGATCATTTACAAACAGTGACTCTCATCTGAGACAGGCTATTTGCAAACACTGACTTGCAAACAAAGACGTTGTTATAGATTACATACATGCTATTAGAAACTGGTTATCACATACTCTTATAATCAAATTCTTAGAAAACAGGTTATTTCACACACATATAATCAAATTCGTCTGAGACGGTCCATTTACAAACAGTGACTTGCAGACAAAGTCAGTTGTTATTTCCATCACAAATGCATGCAGCAATATGGGAAAGCAAACTGTCTCTCCTTCACTCACATCAAGAGCTACACATTACTTTAGGAAGACATGAAATTCATCAAACCAGGTCTCAGCTTAGTCATCACTCGTGGCTAACAAATATCCTCTAGCTCCTAACTCACAGTTGTAAGTAATCCCACACTGACAACCATAGATGTGGAATAATGCAATAGCTTTAGTTGATGGTTCTAACATGACATTGTTCTAATATATGACAAACCATAGCTATATGGATGTAACATCTTTATTACAATTTTTTTCTGTGGGACCAGGAATAGAAGGGCAACATCTGTTGCGGGGGTGATAACAGATGAGTTCCCTCCTACTCCCGTATGCCAACTCTGTAATGAAACCTCGTGACGGTGCACACCCCAACACCATCGCTTCATTAGAGAGACCAATCCGTACACATTAAAAAAATTCAACCATAGCCAAAAGGTAGCGTGTCAATTCCATCATCACAAATGAAGCGTTTCGTATCCAGTGGATTGAGGGCTATTTTTGTCACTGACACACTTTTGTTGACATTGTCCTTGTGCACAATGAGGTTCTGTTTAACTTTATGCATTGTGCCCTGCTCGAGAGCATTCGTATACATAGAGAAGTGGAGTTTTTGTGCTTCACAATGTTTAACACCCTTAGCGCGATTGTACTGCTTTTTGCTGCACAGATCGAGGGCGTACAGCTTTGGCTTCAGACAACAGAAGCCAAGAATGTGATCACGAGGAAGCTCATTTTTAAACTTTCCTAGTACCATCCTGTTTTTTGTCGAATAGAGTGGGTGATCAGGGTCATATCCAGAGTTGTCTAGATGCTCGTCAGCTAGTTCGTGGAGTACTTTATCGTCACTCAGCATCACAATGTAAGAATCAGTGTCCATGTATAGCAGTCGTGTATCAGGGGCTACACGGAGAAGATGGTTATGATAAAAATCAAACATCTTCAGCTTAGACAATTCCAATATTGTGAAGCCCAGGTACAGCGGTTGCTTCATGTGAAGAACAGACTGACTAAATTGGAACTAGATGACGTGAGAGCTCAGAGGGCGGAACTGTTTCAAGTTTGGTTTACGTAGAAGCTTCAACACTTGCTCATCTGTTACTGTGAGGCGACAATTTACGAATTTCCTGACTTGCATACATGTCCTGCCATATACACTATTAATCATTAGCTTTGATTGCTGTTTCTCAAATGCGTTTGTAGCTCGCTTCCGAAGTTCGTGATTGAAGTCGACATAGGATCGCAGAAAGGGCTTTTGATTGAACTTGAGAACCCTGTGAACTTTAGTGAGACGCAACCCCAATTGCAGATACAGTTGCAAATTGCGATAGTGGAGAAAGTACCTCTCTTTATCAAATAATGTTAGCAACAGTTTTGCTTCGGTAGCTTTCTGTGGAAGATTGAACTTCTTCATGAGCGCCTTCTGATAGTCTGACAATAGCTCATAACGAACGGACATTTTTTCAGGGGCAACGGGAAGATCTCTGTGGCGTTCATGAGTTGCTCGGTCATACACTAGGTCTACCTCAAGAAAGTGACCCACAGGGCTATCATCTCGTATCTGAGCTATATCCAAGTTAACAATTTCCTCCTCAGTGAGCCACTCAAATCCTCCGTAAGGGAATGGTTCTCTCATGACTGCTCCATACAGGCCATTTACATCAATGTAGTTAATTATTTTTTTTTCTTTTTCGGGATCAAACTGTTCTGTTCCTGGCACATTCGCAGTTGCTTTTCTCAGGGAGCACTGTGTGACACCTCCTCGTAAGCCATTCTCGATGAGCAGGTACGCGTTGGGGTCGTTAATTAGTTCTAGTTCTACCTGACTCATTTTTAGTGCACAAGACATGCTTAATCCTGGAAGGGATACAAAATGAAACGGTTCAATCTTGTGCACATCGAGTGTCCACTTTCGAAAGTTCTGAAACACATCTGCTAAAAGCAGTGTGTCTGTCAGAAGGTATAAGTCCGAATACTCTCCAAGACTCTTGAGCCGAAATTTTTCATACACATTCTGCGCGTGGTTGTAGTCTTGTTCACTTACTTCGGTTCCATTCAAAATGTTAAAGAACTTATCTCGAGGTGGTAGCGAAGGCTCATCATAGGCTTCAAAACTGGTGACAAAGTTATAACAGAAGACCCACTTACGAACAACCAGCTGAAAGTGTTCCTCATTTGGAAAAAACTGGCGAAGGCATTGAAAGTTGGATTCACCTTTATCACGTAGATTTTTCACCAGTGTTTCAAGGCTTGCGTTCAGAAAACTCAAACTGTCCAAGAATCGATAAGAGCCAATGTCAATTGCTTTAAATTTTTGACAGCTGGTGGCAATCACGTTGATGTCTGACTTCTTAAGCAGATGTAAATGAGACAGGAGAAAACTCATGTCATAGTTAGCATTATGTGCAATGATTGGAATCTTGGGTGGCACTCTCAGTTTCAGGTTACACGTCTGACATAGTGTTTGTCGAAATTCTCCGCTTACATGGTCATGGTCTCGAACTTTTTGTCTTTTAGCAAAGGATTCTTTGCAGATATTACAATGAGTGGCTGCTGTATGTTGACGCTCATTCTCTTCAGTCATTTCTAGAGGTGCAAAAGCATGTATCCATCCTAAAATTTCGTCATGCAATTTCCGCAGCAGCTCCATAAATACTGTGACACAATTAGGACCACGGAAAAGATGCTTTTGCAACACGTGTGAGTCGGATGCACGTATAACCAAAAGGCAAAATGAGGAAGGACAGTGATCCTCATACACGTTTGTTTCCTCCAAACAAGGTGACAAAACACTTTCAAAATCATATACACAGTAGAAAGGGACTTCCGACATGAGATGTTCCCCGGCAAATGCTACCGTCTCTCCCTTCTTAGGGTAAATTGTCTTAGCAACCTTCTGATGCAAACACATCTTTAAATGATCACTGAGGATTCTGTCTGATGAGAAGCCCATCATACACCTCTTGCAATGAAACCGTCCGCTAGGTTGAAATAATCCATTAAAATTTGTGATAAGCAGAAAATGAGAGTCGATTAGCAACAGATCCACATGTTTCTCACGCTCGTCATCAACAACCTTGATGGGGTACAGAGATTTGTCTTCCCTTTCGTAGGCGTACACATTGATACTGATACCATTATTTTTTTCGAATGCTTCAACCTCTTTTGGGAAACCTACCGGGAATGTTTTCGGAAAAACATACTCAGAAATATATGGTCTGTACGAAGATGCCCTACGCCTGCGATAACCAGTAGCAGGATGCAGTGCAGCTATTACAGAGAAGGCAAAACACATGTTCTGCTCATCTTCATGCAAACCAAAGTCCACACACAACAGAGAACGAAACTTATGCTTCAATTCTTGCGGTAACTCAAACTGGGCACATCCAATCAGTTGAGGCATCAAACGTCCAATGTTCATGATACAGGCATGAATGCGAAAGAGAAAAAAACCTGAACCTTCTACTTCGAGGTTTTCCAAATTTTGTGCTATTTCAGCAGTCACTTGAGTGATAGAAGGTTCTACATCTGCCTCTGACCATACTGTCACTACTTTGGAAGGCACGAAACTAATTTCGAGCTGTAACTCATCGTCTGGCGTGTGACGACCAAGTTCCACTTTAAGCAATACAAAATAGCGCAGTGGGAAACCAAAGTGTCGTAAGACATCATACTGTCTGTACTCGTGAAAAAAGGTTGTAACATCATGTCCGCTAACGTCCCTGTCGTGTAAATGTAGCTCGAACCGATTAGTATAGTTTCGCAGTCTGCACAAAGTCTCACAAAAAGGAATGCAGGGGGCTTGAAGATTGTGAACATTTGCCAAGTGAATCTGAAGACCTAATGCTGTTGCATAATACTGCCGTTCGTGCTGGGAGCATAAGTGACACGTCACCATATCTCATCACTTTCTCTTCGAATTGGTGAAGATAATATCTGGTGAAATGACTTTTTTACCATCTTTGGTAAACCGTTCTTTCTTCTCCATTTTGAGATTTGGAAGCAGTCGCATTTCCTCTAGCTCTTCCTCCGACAATTTTTTGAAGCGTCCAGGTAGATACACTTTCACTGGCTTGTCGTTTTCATGCGGAGCTCTACGTATACGGCCTCGCCATACATAGTGTCAATTTTCTGAATGTCCAGCACTTCGAACTTTTCGTTTTTGGGTATGTTGCTCATTTTCTGAATTTCACCGTCACCACATTTTTTCAGTTTATCCAACTTTTCCATGACGGATGACATAGCTTACTTGTGTTATGGAGGCTTTGCTGTTATGTTGACAATTTGCTTTCTCCTCTTGCTGTATAGAATGAACTGAAAGAGAAGAATAGATTTGTAAACTCTTACATCTTCCACAGGAATATGTAACACACCTCCTCAGTCTGACGTTCTGAATGAAGAACCACTCTCTATGTCCGCTCTTATATAGCGATTGCATGCAGCTCTCTAACATGTGTGCACAGCCTTGAACGTCTACATCCTTGCAACGTTATACGTGAAGACATGTTTCAGCGTGTCCTATCTAACTTCATTGGTCTGGTAACTAACATACCTGCGTGCACAACCTTGAATGTCTACAACCTTGAACGTGTGTACTTCGACTTTGGGCAAGCTTAGAGCACAGACTTGTCTTTGCTTTTTGTTGTAACCTTCCATTATGGAATGCTCCTGGTCTGATAACTAACACGGCTGTGTGCAACCTTGAATGTCTACAACCTTGAAGGTCTGTATTTCAGTTTAGCCAATCTGAGAGTGATGTACAGGCTCGTCTTTGCTGTAACCTTCCTTCATGTAATGTTGTGATTTCATAGCATGCTTCATTCGTTTGCAAAAGATGGCTGAGGTTGGACCTTATAGGTTTACCACTCCGGTCTCAATGACCATATCAGGTCAAAGCCAGAGTGGAAAGACGACACTTGTTACACGTCTAATTAAACATAGAGCTGCTGTCTTCGACAAACCATTTGATCATATATTGTACATATACTTGTACAAACAACCAATCTTTGATAATTTTCCAGAGGTAACCTTCAGTCAGGATATTCCTACTAATCTTGATACTGTAAGAAATTCTTTAATTATATTTGATGATTGCTTAGCCGACAAACAAAGGCTCAAAGAAATCTGCAATTTTTATGTAGCTGGCTGTCACCACCTCAACTGTTCAGCTATTTTCATAACACAATATTTATTTATTAATGATCCTCTGTATAGATCCATTCAGTTTAACAGCAGTGCCTTAATTTTATGTCATTCCGCCCGCACTGCGGACCAAATGCAAATACTTTCACGACAACTGTTTGGTCGAAAGAAAAGTGAACTACTGCCAAGTATATATAAAGATGCTTGCAAGAAACCATATTCATACCTTGTAATTGACCTATCCCAAAACTGTTCAGACCAATTTAGGTGTGGACTAATATATTTCCAGACGACCAGCGACAAATAGTATATAAAACATGAAACGTGTCAAGAAGAATATTCATTTCCTTCAGTTGCTTGCTGATGCAAAGTTGCCGGAGCAACGTTATTTTCTCCTGGAACATGCTACGAGAGAGCAACTAACTGCTATTCGAGAGATTTGTATGAATCTTTGTAAAGGAAACATTAAGGTAGCTCCAAGAGTGAGAAATCAGTTGCAACCTTATGCAACACCTATCCGCTTTTTGGCAAAACGAGACACTACAGGAGTGAAGAAAGTTCGAAAGGTATTGCAACAATCTGGTGGTTTTCTACAGTTCCTTTTGCCACCTTTGCTGGGTCTCCTCTCGACTTTAGGTGGAAGGGCGATAGCAAAAGCAATCGGAGTGTAGTCGATGCAGAAATACGAGCTTGTGCCTTACCGGGAAACCCCCATCCCACAGATATTGAAGAAAGATGAACCAGACGATATCAAAGCAAAAGAGATAATCCAATATCTTCACTCCTTGCTACATCCCACTGTGAGTGAGAGCACACCTACACTGGGTTCAACAACAGCGAGAGAAGAGGAAACACAGACCGAGGAAAAAAGTAATACTGTCGTTGATTTCATGAGCAGTGGCTATAAAATCAGATCAGAAAACCTATTACGTCTTCTGGAACCAACGATCTCATGGGATAGGAAAACATTTCAGATAATTGTCAACGGTGAGCGAGTAGACAATACTAATATAATTGACCTCGTATACTATCTCGTGACGAAAGCAAGAAATGTTCAAAGACCACCCTATTTTGATCGGATTTTGCCGCTATTGGTCAAGCTAAACTTACCAGCACTTATTGTGCACCCATCTCGTCTTCAAAAACATACAGCAGAGAAAACTCTGGCCACTCCTTCACCTCATTCCGTAAGTGAAGCTTCCACACCTCGACGTGCGTCACCACCGCTCACACGAGCCGCGAAGCGCGCACGACAGCTCACATGGACACCGTACTGAACTCCGAGAGAGAGGCTACTTCGAAGAAGAAAAAATACTGTCACACTTCCCTCCAAGACATCATAAAAAGGTATTAGCTATGCTTCAGCTGATGACAACGGTTCTGGCTTACGACGAGTACGGAAGAGTTATCTGTCACGGAAAGGTGGTGCCACACTCATCTATTGTTGAGCTTTTGAAGTACGAACTTCACAACAGGCAACCTCCCTGGATGAGAGGAGCTACAGCTACAATCAACGCTTATCTATCACTCGATGCTCTTAGAGTTTGCAGTAGGAAGAAGTACTAATGGCAGCCTACTATGACCCGCAACATGTCGGCAGCTTTGGTGGAGTGCAGAGACTTGCTCGAGCCATAGGCGAAAAGAAGGACAAAGTCACTAAATTTCTGGAGACAAGTGATGTGTACAGTTTGCATAAGGAATACAAGCGACCCACGAAGTTTCGAAAAACCATTGCACTTGGACTTCGTGAACTATTCCAGGCTGACCTAAAGGATTTGCAAAGTCTAAAGAACCAGAACGATGGTTTTCGCTATTTGCTCTTTTGTATCGATGCTTTCTCTCGGCTTCTTGCCATTGTACCTATTCGTAATAAACGATCTCCCGAGGTTATTCGAGCTTTTAAACTTGCCTTTAAAAGAATTGGGACACCCAAGCTTTTGCACACAGATCGTGGAACAGAATTTACAAACAAGGTGGTACAACAGTTTCTGAAAGCAAGGGGGATCCGGCTCATCCATACAAATTCTCCTATGAAGGCCAGTATCGCCGAGCGATGTCAGCGAACAATTGTGACCACACTGTACCGTATCTTCACATTCCAGGGTCACAAGCGATATGTGAACATTTTACCTCAAGTAGTGAAAGCTTACAACAATCGCGTACACAGATCGCTTTCTGCCAGACCAGTGGACGTAAAGAAAGAAAACGAGCACATTTTCCGAGAGAGACTGTACCCCAGCCCGGTTGGACCACCAAAAAAGCCGCGCTACAGCGTTGGAGACGTAGTGAGAATTGCAAAATACAGACATCAGCTAATAAAACGTTATTTAGGGTCATTTACGTCAGAACTCTTCGTGGTGAGAGCGATCAAGTTAGGGTATCCTAACACGTACCTATTACGTGATCTTAAAAAATGAAGACATCATTGGTGGGTTTTATGAGAGTGAAATTGTACGAGTGAGAGAGGTTCCAAAAGTAGAGAAGATCATAAAACGACGAGTTAGAAATGGGAAGCTTCAGTACTTGGTTCAGTTCACTGGCAGTCTGGACAAGAAGCGGATCGCAGAAAATTACCTTGGTTTGTAATGACCAGTCAAGACAAGTCAGCCGCCGATGACACAACATGGCCTGAGGTTGATCCTCGGCTTGATAACGCATGGTTGTCATCATCAGACGCAGATGAAGAGCAGCCTGTGCTAGGTAGAGATGTGTGTGGCAGATGGAGAAGAGGTTACACACACGAATTTCGGATGCAGCCTGTGTGTCGTCTCAAACACATCTCCTACAAAGAGATATTGGAATGTGGGTTAACACAAGTAGGCAAAACTTTGCTCGTGGAAGCTTTTAAAATTGTGACGGATATGGTGTTGTTTCAAGCGCTGCCAGATCAACCTCCTGACAGGGTTACTTGGAAAACTGCAAAAACAATGTATGCCAGAGTTCACACCGCCTGTACGTTTGCCTCGGAATCACCTTTTGCCTTACTTGCTGAATGGTCACGTCACGTGGACGAAATTGTGACATATGCTGACGAGGTTGACGCTATGCATCTTGCTGCCGAGAGTCTATGTTTCATGGAACAAGCCGAGTCTGAAGGTTGGCACTACTTAACAGGCTACATCAGCAAGCTAACACTTGACCTCTTCAAACATCGACTGGTGCACAATGGAGCATAAAAAAAAATAATCACCGCTCATGTATCAGGGAAATAAAAATGTACATTTGTACTAAGCCCTCTCATTTCATTGTGAGTGAACAGACATGGATAGATGTTTGTGTGTTCTCTTCTCCGTTGTGTGGCACACGTTTTTGCTTGTTGTGGTGATCATCGAGCTAACGAAGCTTCCATCCTCTTCCCTTCAGCTTCATCAGGGCAATTGCAGCAAAGAAGCTGAACTGGAAAAATATGTTTATGTACATTCGTGCCCTTCTGACTTGCTTGTGGTACGCATTTGGAGTGAAAACGGTAAACCGAAGCGTTCTGGTGTTACCCTAACACGAAACGAAACACACCCAGCTGCAAAAATGCTTAGAGACAGCCAATCTTACAAGGACCTATTACGATAACGAATGCTCAGATGTATGCTGTTTGTGCTTAGAACGTGAGTTAAAACTTCGCCGCTGCCCAGGCAACATTTACTCTCTTGGCAGAACAATTGGTCCACATCACTCTGGCTATGGAATCTCACTATCTAAAAGGGCTGTGATCTCACTGTCCTTGTATCTAAATAAAAAAAAAAATGTAACTGTTTGCAAACGTTTTCACTTCCTGTGATGGGCTAGGAAAGCATTCCTTAAATCACAAAGACCTGCATGTCGCTACTGAAAGCGAGAGGCATGAAACCTTGTCGTTCCTCATATTTGCATTTCATAAATGACTTGCATGTTCATAGAAAAGCATTATATATAGTATATGTATTGCAAAAGAGGAGGGCAAATCCATGTACTTACCACAGTCTGCCTTTCCAGTCAAACACTCTCACGGAGAAAAAAAATCTTCATCTGGAATCCTGAGTGGATTAACTTGAAAAAAAAAAGTTTTCCACCTCTTCTCCATTGTATAGCACACATTTTTGCCTTGTTGTCAAGGAAGATCTCAAACTCTTCCCTTCAACCTCTTCGGAGTAGTTACAGCAAAAGAAGGAAGATGAACTGGAAATATGTTTTATGTCAAAGCAAAATCAAACGATAAAAAAAAAACACCGTTTCGCTAAGTTTAAATGCAAAGAAACATGCAGTAACAAGACTGAACATTTCCTAAAGTAGGCTTTCCCCCAATGCACGTAGGAGTTGGGTGAAGACTAGCTACATCTCACAAATGAAGGTAGACACATTCCTTTCTTTCTGACCTGTTTGCCATTGACGTGCAGGTGAAGTGTTCTGTTGTTACCCGAACATGAAATGAAAAAGAGAAGCTAAAAAATGCTTAGAAGAAGTCGATCTTACAAGCCCAAAATGTGAGATGACCCTTCAACCTCGTCGGAGTAGTTACAACAAAGACGATGAACTGGAAAATATGTTTTATGAAGAACCAAAGTCAAACAATTAAAAAAAACACCGTTCCGCTGAATTGAAATGCAAAGAAACAAGCAATCCAGCAAGACTGAGCATTTCCTAACGTTGACTTCCCGCACCGCACGTAGAAGTTAGGTGAAGCCGACTTGTAAATTAGCAATGTCCTCCAAAACATACAACGCAATGCAATGTCCTAAATAAAAAAATAATGTTGTACTGTTTGCAATCGTTTATTTTTCATTTAATCTACTGCGATGATCTAAGAAGGTGCACTTTAAAATCACAAAGATTGCATGTCGGTAGCGGGAAGGAATGAACCTCTTTTCTTTTTTTCTTTCACCTACATGCATTCCATAAATGGCTGTGACCTTGCACGCTCACAGGGGAAGAACTTATAACAAGAGAAGAGAAAAAAAGCATGTACTCACCTTAGTCTGCTTTTCCAGTCAAACACCCGCACGGAAAAACCTGAGCTGGAATGTCAAGTGAATCCACCTGAAAACAATCAAGTGGCATTCGCTTGACATTCCAGCTCAGTCCGGAAAGCGTTGCGGACGAACCGTCTTATATAGAAGTCGCTTCGTTTGCCTATGAGAGTGCAGCGTCGACCGTCTCGCCCCAAAGACGTGATGAGGAAAGTGATATTATCGTTTATCCTTGAGGGGTAATTACGGCTTTACCCGGGCTGGCTCGCTCTGTTCAGCATGGAGGTGGCTGTCATTAGTATACTGCGTCTTTTTTTCTTCTTCTTTTTCCTGCGGCGCAACATGTATCGCATAGTAATTATTTTTCCTGTCTTCGAGTTGCAAAGGCGACACCGGCTAGAGTAAAAAGGTACGACCTTTATCCAACGAGTTGTCTTATATGCAAATGCTTGCTATTGCAATAACATCGTGTATCTTCGAGCGTTTATTCGACTTGCTCGTGTACTCATGCAAATCAGCAGAAGAGATATCACAGTCTGAGTGGAAACAGCGTGACCTTCAGCCATCCCGTCGTCTAATATGCAAAGCGTTGCTAACACAACAACATCTTAATGGAATACGGAAAAGTGATCTTATCATTTCTCGAGAGTTAATCCATGTCGTACACAAAAACGGATTAATGGGGAGAGGTAGCCTGGTCGACTGCAAGTCCAAGCATGTTTAATGAAATCTCTACAATGAATATCATGATGTTCCCCCATGATGCGTCGGATGTCGAATTTCGAAGCGGTAAGCCTTTTGTCGGTTACACGCCCTTAGCACCCTGTCCATAATCACTTCTCAATACTAGCTATGCCATATCCTTGCAATTCGCAACGATGTTGTGGCGGGGGGGCCCGGTGCATTTTTCTTTTTTCGATCGGTTGTCGAAGGTCAGAGCTGTAGGCTTTTTTTTTTTTCCGGTTACGCTCTTAGCGCTCTGAAGTTTAAGTATATACTGTCTCCTCGCACTTCGGAAGGAGTCGATTGGCTCATCAACCATTTCCATTAGGCAGACGATAGCGAGGTGTCCTACTTGTCGACTTTAAAACGTAATAAGAAAAAAAAATATTTGAACAATGTTGTGCCATGTACGAATCGAGCTATCGTTTTATCCTTGCAGGGATCCAATAAACAAAATACAGAAGCCGACACTGAAGATTTTTGTTTAAGTTTAATTTGTACAAGCTTTCGCGTGGAGATCCACGCTTCCTCTGTATTTGTTTATGGGACCTACAGGACTTGACTCCCCTCTTCGTATACGCTTTTGCAGGATCGAGTAAGAATTGTGCAACTATCCATAAAGAATTAATGTTCATAATCTTATTATTATTTCATTTTACTAAGATCCTTAGATGGATGAACGGTTATGGCACATTTCTGATTTCATAACTAAGCTAATTATTCATTCTTAACGTAGTTTGTTTAAAACAAGAGGTATATCATTCTGATGGAACTACACAATTAAGATGACATTCAGTGAGTGCATCCTACAGGCAAGCAAAGGGGTTGGTGCCCCCACGTGGTCAGCCACAACTGGTCAGGTTTAAAATCTGCGAGAGGGTGGAGGTAAACTTATTAAGAAGTATAACGACAGCTTCGTGGGCTGGTTCAACCTTCGTGAGATGATGGGGTGCTGCTGTAGTGGGACTGGGGGGGTAGTTCAGTCATAATTAAAATACGATCTTGCAACTGTGCTTTTTATGTAGTTCCTTCTAATCTACAGTAGGCATGCAACCTAATTATAATAAGAAGCGCGTGTTGCGCGTGCGAGGGACTTGCTGGAGGCTGGCTTACGACATGGGGGCTGGTGCCCACGTGGTAATTCCTCAGATGACACAGTGAGGTCGGTATCACTCTGACGTGGTTTACTCCAACACAGTAGGGTGTGCACCTAATTATAATATTAAGAAAGGCATGTGGCAGGGATGGCTTACCAGATGGAGTCGTGAAAGTGGGCTGGTGCCCACGTGGTTAATTCCTCAGATGATACAGTGAGGTCGGTATCTGTGGGCTGGCGCTCACGAGGTTTAACCCTAATTAACATTCGCAAGAGCGGGATGGGGCGGGGACGGGGGCGGTCTTGTTTGTTGATGCTAAATACGCTAGCTAGCGTATCTAGCAATTGTTTTGCTAGATAGGCACTGCGAGATACGCTAGTTTTTCTGACTACTCCCATGATAGCTTCACCGACGAAACGTGGCCGCTGCTAAGCCTTACTACGCTGTACGCGCTCGTAGCCTAGCCTGACCTGACCTGACCAGACCAGAACACAGTTTTCCAATGCCAGCAGCTCTCTCATGATAGCTTCACCGACGAAACGCGGCCGCTACTAAGCCTGACTACGCTGTACACGCTCGTAGCCTAGCCTAGCCTAGCCGAGCCGAACCTAAACTAACCTGACCTAACCTAACGTAACGTAACCTAACCTAACATAACCTAGAACACAGTTTTCCAATGCGGGCAGCTCTCTCATGATAGTTCACCGGCGAAACCCGGCCGCTGCTAAGCCTTATTACGCTGTACGTGCTCGTAGCCTAACCTAACCTAACCTAACTAAAACGCCATTTTCCAATGCCAGCAGCTGTCTCATGATAGCTTCACCGACGAAACGCGGCCGCTGCTACCCTTACTACGCTGTACGCGCTCGTAGCCTAGCCTGACCTGACCTAACCTGACCTGACCTGACCTGACCAGACCAGAACAGTTTTCCAAAGCCGGCAGCTCTCTCGTGATAGCTTCACCGACGAAACGCGGCCGCTGCTAAGCCTTACTATGCTGTACGCTCTCGTAGCCTAGCCTGACCTGACCTGACCAGACCAGAACACAGTTTTCCAATGCCAGCAGCTCTCTCATGATAGCTTCACCGACGAGACGCGGCCGCTGCTACGCCTTACTACGCTGTACGCGCTCGTAGCCTAACCTAGCCTAGCCTAGCCTAGCCTAACCTAACCTAACCTAACCTAACCTAACCTAACCTAACCTAACCTAACCTAACCTAACCAAACCAAACCAAACCAAACCAAACCCAACCCAACACACAGTTTTCCAATGCCGGCAGCTGTCCCATGATAGCTTCACCGACGAAACGTGGCCGCTGCTAAGCCTTACTATGCTGTACGCGCTCGTAGCCTAGCCTGACCTAACCTAACCTAACTTAAACACAGTTTTCCAATGCCGGCAGCTCTCTCATGATAGCTTTACCGACGAAACGCGGCCGCTGCTAAGCCTTACTACGTTGTACGCGATTGTAGCCTAGCCTAGCCTAACCTAACCTAACCTGACCTGACCAGACCAGAACAGTTTTCCAAAGCCGGCAACTCTCTCGTGATAGCTTCACCGACGAAACGCGGCCGCTGCTAAGCCTTACTACGCTGTACGCGCTCGTAGCCTAGCCTGACCTAGCCTAACCTAACCTAAACACAGTTTTCCAATGCCGGCAGCTCTCTCATGATAGCTTTACCGACGAAACGCGGCCGCTGCTAAGCCTTACTACGCTGTACGCGATTGTAGCCTAGCCTAACCTAACTAGAACGCCGTTTTGCCATGCCGGCAGCTCTCCATGGTAGCTTCACCGACGAAACGCGGCCGCTGCTGCCCTTAGTACACGCTCGTAGCCTAGCCTAGCCTAGCCTAGCCTAGCCTAACCTAACCTGACCTGACCTGACCTGACCTAATCTGACCAGACCAGACGAGGACAGAACACAGTTTTCCAATGCCGGCAGCTCTCTCATGGTAGCTACACCGACGAAACGCGGCCGCTGCTAAGCCTTACTACGCTGTACGCGCTCGTAGCCTAGCCTAACCTAACCTGACCAGACCAGACGAGGCTAGAACACAGTTTTCCAATGCCGCCAGCTCTCTCATGATAGCTTCACCGACGAAACGCGGCCGCTGCAAAGCCTTACTACGCTGTACGTGCTCGTAGCCTAACCTAACCTAACTAGAACGCCGTTTTGCCATGCCGGCAGCTCTCTCATGGTAGCTTCACCGACGAAACGCGGCCGCTGCTACGCCTTACTATGCTGTACGTGCTCGTAGCCTAGCCTAGCCTAACCTAACCTAGCCTAGTCTAACCTAACCTAACCTAACCTAACCTAACCTAACCTAACCTAACCTAACCTAACCTAGCCTAGCCTAGCCTAGCCTAGCCTAGCCTAAGCTAACCTAACTTAACCTAACCTAACCTAACCTAGCCTAGCCTAGCCTAGCCTGGTCTAGCCTAGCCTAACCTAGCCTAGCCTAACCTAACCCAACCCAACCCAACCCAACACACAGTTTTCCAATGCCGGCAGCTCTCTCATGATAGCTTCACCGATGAAACGGGGCCGGTGCTAAGCCTTACTACGCTGTGCACGCTGGTCGCCTAACCTAACCTAACTAGAACGGTTTTCCAATGCCGGCAGCACTCTCATGATAGCTTTACCGACGAAACGCGGCCGGTGCTATGCCTTACTACGCTGTACGTACTCGTAGCCTAGCCTAGCCTAGCCTAGCCTAGCCTAACCTAACCTAGCCTAGCCTAGCCTAGCCTGACCTAACCTAACCTAACCTAACCTAACCTAACCCAACCCAACCGAACACACAGTTTTCCAATGCCGGCAGCTCTCTCATGGTAGCTTCACCGACGAAACGCGGCCGCTGCTAAGCCTTACTACGCTGTACGCCCTCGTAGCCTAACCTAGCCTAGCCTAGCCTAACCTAACCTAACCTAACCTTACCCAACCCAACACACAGTTTTCCAATGCCGGCAGCTCTCTCATGATAGCTTCACCGACGAAACGCGGCCGCTGCTAAGCCTTACTACGCTGTACGCGCTCGTAGCTTAACCTAGCCTAACCTAGCCTAGCCTAGCCTAGCCTAGCCTAGCCTAGCCTAACCTAACCTAACCTAACCTAACCTAACCTAACCCAACCTAACCTAACCTAGCCTAGCCTAACCTACCCTAGCATAGCCTAACCTAACTAGAACAGTTTTCCAATGCCGGCAGCTCTCTCATGATAGCTTCACCGACGAAACGCGGCCGCTGCTAAGCCTTACTACGCTGTACGCGCTCGTAGCTTAACCTAGCCTAGCCTAGCCTAGCCTAACCTAACCTAACCTAACCCAACCTAACCTAACCTAGCCTAGCCTAACCTACCCTAGCCTAGCCTAACCTAACCTAACCTAACCTAACCTACCTAAAACGCCATTTTGCAATGCCAGCAGCTGTCTCATGATAGCTTCACCGACGAAACGCGGCCGGTGCCAAGCCTTACTACGCTGTACGCGCTCGTAGCCTAGCCTGACCTGACCAGACGAGAACACAGTTTTCCAAAGCCGGCAGCTCTCTCATGATAGCTTCACGGACGAAACGCGGCCGCTCCTAAGCCTTACTACGCTGTACGCGCTCGTAGCCTAACCTAACTAGAACGCTGTTTTGCAATGCCAGCAACTCTCTCATCATAGCTTCACCGACGAAACGCGGCCGCTGCTAAGCCTCACTACACTGAACGCGCTCGTAGCCTAGCCTAGCCTAGCCTAGCCTAGCCTAGCCTAACCTAACCTGACCTGACCAGACCAGACCAGACGAGAACACAGTTTTCTAATGCCGGCAGCTCTCTCATGATAGCTTCACCGACGAAACGCGGCCGCTGCTAAGCCTTGCTACGCTGTACGCGCTCGTAGCCTAACCTAACCTAACCTAACTAGAACAGTTTTCCAATGCCAGCAGCTCTCTCATGATAGCTTCACCGACGAAACGCGGCCGCTGCTAAGCTTTGCTACGCTGTACGCGCTCGTAGCCTAGCCTAGCCTAACCTAACCTAACCTAATCTAGCCTAACCTAGCCTAGCCTAGCCTAGCCTAGTCTAACCTGACCTAACCTAACCTAACCCAACCCAACCCAACACACAGTTTTCCAATGCCAGCAGCTGTCTCATGATAGCTTAACCGACGAAACGTGGCCGCTGCTAAGCCTTACTACGCTGTACGCGCTCGTAGCCTAGCCTGACCTGACCTGACCAGACCAGAACACAGTTTTCCAATGCCAGCAGCTCTCTCATGATAGCTTCACCGACGAAACGCGGCCGCTGCTACGCCTTACTACGCTGTACACGCTCGTAGCCTAGCCTAGCCTAGCCTAGCCTAACCTAACCTGACCTGACCTGACCTGACCTAACCTGACCAGACCAGACGAGGCCAGAACACAGTTTTCCAATGCCGCCAGCTCTCTCATGATAGCTTCACCGACGAAACGCGGCCGCTGCAAAGCCTTACTACGCTGTACGTGCTCGTAGCCTAACCTAACCTAACTAGAACGCCGTTTTGCCATGCCGGCAGCTCTCTCATGGTAGCTTCACCGACGAAACGCGGCCGCTGCTACGCCTTACTATGCTGCACGTGCTCGTAGCCTAGCCTAGCCTAGCCTAGCCTAGCCTAACCTAACCTAGCCTAGTCTAACCTAACCTAACCTAACCTAACCTAACCTAGCCTAACCTAAGCTAACCTAACTTAACCTAACCTAACCTAACCTAACCTAACCTAAACTAACCTAGCCTAGCCTAGCCTAGCCTAGCCTAGCCTAGCCTAACCTAACCTAACCTAACCTAACCTAACCCAACCCAACCCAACCCAACACACAGTTTTCCAATGCCGGCAGCTCTCTCATGATAGGTTCACCGATGAAACGGGGCCGGTGCTAAGCCTTACTACGCTGTGCACGCTGGTAGCCTAACCTAACCTAACTAGAACGGTTTTCCAATGCCGGCAGCTCTCTCATGATAGCTTTACCGACGAAACGCGGCCGCTGCTATGCCTTACTACGCTGTACGCGCTCGTAGCTTAACCTAGCCTAACCTAGCCTAGCCTAGCCTAGCCTAGCCTAGCCTAGCCTAGCCTAACCTAACCTAACCTAACCTAACCTAACCTAACCTAACCTATGGAAACAACTCAGGGAAAAGAGGTGCTGACGCCAGGAATCGAACCTGGGTCTTCTGATTTCCGGTCAGATATGCTAACCTGCCTAGCTTACTTGAGGCTTACTTGTCTGTGTCGTCCCTAATTGTTGGTCTGCCTCGGACAAATCTCGTTGTTAACCTAACCTAACCCAACCTAACCTAACCTAGCCTAGCCTAACCTACCCTAGCATAGCCTAACCTAACCTAACCTAACCTAACTGGTAGCCTAACCTAACCTAACTACAACAGTTTTCCAATGCCGGCAGCTCTCTCATGATAGCTTTACCGACGAAACGCGGCCGCTGCTAAGCGTTACTACGCTGCACGCGCTCGTAGCCTAACCTAACCTAACTAGAACACCGTTTTGCCATGCCGGCAGCTCTCTCATGGTAGCTTCACCGACGAAACACGGCCGCTGCTAAGCCTTACTACGCTGTACGCGCTCGTAGCTTAACCTAGCCTAGCCTAGCCTAACCTAACCTAACCTAACCTAACCCAACCTAACCTAACCTAGCCTAGCCTAACCTACCCCAGCCTAGCCTAACCTAACCTAACCTAACCTACCTAAAACGCCATTTTGCAATGCCAGCAGCTGTCTCATGATAGCTTCACCGACGAAACGCGGCCGGTGCCAAGCCTTACTACGCTGTACGCGCTCGTAGCCTAGCCTGACCTGACCAGACCAGAACACAGTTTTCCAAAGCCGGCAGCTCTCTCATGATAGCTTCACGGACGAAACGCGGCCGCTCCTAAGCCTTACTACGCTGTACGCGCTCGTAGCCTAACCTAACCTTACTAGAACGCCGTTTTGCCATGCCAGCAGCTCTCTCGTGATAGCTTCACCGACAAAACGCGGCCGCTGCTAAGCCTTACTACGCTTTACGCGCTCGTAGCCTCACCTAACTAGAACGCTGTTTTGCAATGCCAGCAACTCTCTCATCATAGCTTCACCGACGAAACGCGGCCGCTGCTAAGCCTCACTACACTGAACGCGCTCGTAGCCTAGCCTAGCCTAGCCTAGCCTAGCCTAGCCTAACCTAACCTGACCTGACCAGACCAGACAAGAACACAGTTTTCTAATGCCGGCAGCTCTCTCATGATAGCTTCACCGACGAAACGCGGCCGCTGCTAAGCCTTGCTACGCTGTACGCGCTCGTAGCCTAACCTAACCTAACCTAACTAGAACAGTTTTCCAATGCCAGCAGCTCTCTCATGATAGCTTCACCGACGAAACGCGGCCGCTGCCAAGCCTTGCTACGCTGTACGCGCTCGTAGCCTAACCTAACCTAACCTAACTAGAACAGTTTTCCAATGCCAGCAGCTCTCTCATGATAGCTTCACCGATGAAACGCTGTATGCGCTAGCCCTAGCTTAACCCTAGCCTAACCTAACCTAGCCTAGCCTAGCCTAACCTAACCTAACCTAACCTAACCTAACCTAACCTAACCTAACCTAACTAGAACGCCGTTTTGCAATGCCGGCAGCTGCCCCATGATAGCTTCACCGACGAAACGTGGCCGCTGCTAAGCCTTGCTACGCTGTACGCGCTCGTAGCCTAGCCTCACCTGACCTGACCAGACCAGACCAGAACACAGTTTTCCAAAGCCGGCAGCTCTCTCATGATAGCTTCACGGACGAAACGCGGCCGCTCCTAAGCCTTACTACGCTGTACGCGCTCGTAGCCTAACCTAACCTTACTAGAACGCCGTTTTGCCATGCCAGCAGCTCTCTCATGGTAGCTACGCTGACGAAACGCGGCCGCTGCTACGCCTTACTACGCTGTACATGCTCGTAGCCTCGCCTAGCCTAGCCTAACCTAGCCTAGCCTAGCCTAACCTAACCTAACCTAACCTAACCTAGCCTAGCCTAGCCTAACCTAGCCTAACCTAACCTAACCTAACCTAACCTAACCTAACCTAACCTAGCCTAGCCTAGCCTAGCCTAGCCTAACCCAACCCAACACACAGTTTTCCAATGCCGGCAGCTCTCTCATGATAGCTTCACCGACGAAATGCGGCCGCTGCTAAGCCTTACTACGCTGTACGCGCTCGTAGCCTAACCTAACCTAACCTAACTAAAACGCCATTTTGCAATGCCAGCAGCTGTCTCATGATAGCTTCACCAACGAAACGCGGCCGCCGCTAAGCCTTACTATGCTGTACGCGCTCGTAGCCTAGCCTCACCTGACCTGACCTGGCCTGACCTGACCTGACCTGACCAGACCAGACCAGACCAGACCAGAACACAGTTTTCCAAAGCCGGCAGCTCTCTCATGATAGCTTCACCGACGAAATGCGGCCGCTGCTAAGCCTTACTACGCTGTACGCGCT